>NW_006239337.1:415863-422543 GCF_000226075.1 Solanum tuberosum | reverse complement strand
AGTTCGTTTTGTTGATTTTGGCTTTGCAATTCAAGTTGAAATTCTGGGTTTATTATTCTTTTTACGTAAGTTCATGATTTCTTCATCTACAATTATGAATTGTGTTCTTGCCAATATGAGTAACTAAATTCACAACTAGGGTTGTGGGAACCATGATCGATTAACAAAGTATGAATAGTAAATAAGTAATTCTTGAATAGTGTTTTGCATGCATTGATAATTCTTTCGTTTAGAAGTCTTTTTAACGAGTGCACGCGTTAGAACTCACCTTGTTGCTACTTGCCGGATCAAGGAGGTAATCAACAAGAAAAGAATTATCAACATAGATTTAGTGTGATACTATCTAATAGGCTAGTGTGGATTGGTGCGAAGTAATAACTAAGCCAAACATCGATTATGATGTCTACTATGAGGTAAAGGTAAGGGTTAGTAAATTATACACACGTAGCCGGACCAAGGTGCGGGGTGAAATTCTCTAGATGCCGGATCAAGGATTTAGAGATACCTAACTTATCACTTTGCATGTAATACACTAGGAAAGGATTGCGGTTACTAGGATTACTGCGTTATGAGCTTGTGGTGAACACGTATACCCTAGTTAATTTTCTCATCTTGATAACAACTGAAATTGACTTTTGTTTATTGATTACTTACTGAATTCTTACAGTTTGTTTTACAAATTCCCCCCTTTTTATTACTTGTTTCTGGAAGTACTTTGGCTAATTGAATATAATTGTTGGTTAAAAGTAAAGTCTAAACCATTTTCCTCGTGGGATCGACCCCAACCTACAAGTTGGGTTCTTTACTTGATAATGATCGCTTATACTTCTTTATGGAGGTGTAATTTGAGCGTATCACTATCCTAAGCTCATATCATTAAATGAGAAATTACTCGGGTTATCCCATCCATGGATTAAACCCATAGAGTAATTTCAACAAGTCCTCACTATTTAGTCTTACCTAACTCCATTTTGCTTTTCCAAGCCGAAATGTTGTTACAAAGCTCAATCAATCTTTGCAACCACTGGTTTTTAGATTAAACTTCAAGATAACAATAAATATATATCATATAATCAATTTTAGAGCCGATTAATCAATATCCATTCAGGGTTTTACACACCCATCTAGCATACACCCCCTAGATAAAGATTTAGCTGCCCATAAAAGAAGAAATAGAGCATTTAAATACCCATATAGGAAATCTCCATTTCAAGCTAACTTGATTAAATAAATCTGAACTTCAAGCTTAGAGTTAAACAAATTTGAAGTTTCTTCCTCTACAAGATAAGGATTTCTTTACTATACTCTATCAATAATTTTTTCAAAAAAGAGGGGTCTATTCTATCTATCCCTAATTGGGAAGATTATAATAATACATAATAACACAAATCTCTATTCTATCCTTAGAAATTTCCAAAGGAATCATTACTTTCATAATTGCAGTTTTGTCCTTTAGCTTTCATCTTCAGACTTGCACTGGAGTATCGAAGTGCCAATCTGGAATTATGGACCGCCATGTGTTTCCGCGCTTCAACCTTTAGTTCTCACAGGAGCATCAATACTGAGACAGAGGAATAAATTATCAATCATTGTATCACACTAATTATACTGTTGATACCGAGGCAGTCTTGCTTCATAAACCGACATTCAGCCGACGAGATGCATGTTGGTTCCTACAGGACGCAGTTCCTTCACTAGTGTTCTTTAGTGATTTTCAGCTTCAAATCCATCAAACTTGCTTTTTCTAAGGAATGTCTACATACAAGAGAACCAGGGTCTAACTCCCTTCAACTAACATTAAAACATCGTAATAATTCATGAATTTGAGTCCATTGAGTTGCTAAAATACCAACTCATCAACATCACAACCAACAAATTTTCAAATTAGTTTCAAAATTAATAAAACTGAATTTTGACAAACTACAAATGGGCATAGTTTTACTCCCTCTTGTAAATCACAAAGCTAAGCAAAAAATGTATTAGCCATGAAAAGAGATTGCTTCCAATTAATTTTTTCCATTTTGAAATCATTTAATTTAACATTTCTTTAACATCAACAATAATTGTGGTGGTCCCTCTTTCAAGAGGTGTGGCCTAAGACTCAATTCAAAACTATTAATTGATATTTTCTATTAATAAAGTATCCTCTTAATCTATCATAGGGAAACTTTAACCTGGTTCGACACAAAAAGATTCAAAGAAAAGAAAAAGATAAAGAAAATGAAAGCATGACTGTTGAGTTGTTGAAAGGATTTTCTCATATACATATGAAAGCATGATTGTGAAAGGTTTTCTCACATTATAAGGGTTCTTAAGATTGAAAGGTCTTCTCACCTAAACTGAACCAATGATTAAGGAGTTATGTAAATGATGAGGCAAGAGGCGATTACCCATGCTCTCTAACATCAAAGACAAGAGGTGATTACTAATGTCATATGATCTAAGGACAAGAGACGATTACCTATGTTCCTTTAAGAGATAAGATGAATAGGATTAAGATCTATTCCATGGAAGTTAATCTTAGAACCGAGTGTACAAGTGACGATTACCCAAGTCCCATAAACTATGTGCCAAGATAGGAGTGTCTAGATAGACATTAGCTAGTGGATCCACAGCTAGAAGTTCATGGTCCTTACCTTGACAAGTAGGACACCTCTTTTTGGTGTGGGAGACACCGGATTCCATGTTGCTAGCTCGCATGGCATTATATGTCGGTTAAGGCTACTTCCCACAAACAAGTAAGGTTATGATGAACCAAGGTTACTTCAAGAAGTATTGTAAGTATGTTTTAAAATAATGTTCACTTGCATTGATCATGTTTTATGACTTATGCTTCCTAACTCTCATGTTTCATGTTTTAGCTTGATTATTGCATGCTTATGAAAATGTCCTATTTTAGCATGATTTAGATATTTATATACATGGCTACCATACTTGGTACATATTTTGTACTAACTCATACTCTTGCCTACATTTCCCCAAATGTAGGCTCAGACAGTCAATTTCCTTCGTTTCGTGGCTAGAGGTTGATTTGAGAGATTTCGAGCTTTGGTGAGTCCTCATGCTTCGAGGACCATATTTTCATTGTTTTCAGTTTTCTTCCTTACTTTCAGTTTTGGACATGATGTATGGTCTAGGCCCAAATTTCATTCTTATGTACTAGATGGCTAATGAGACAAGTGTTTAGACTTCCGCTTTACTTTTATAAAACTTTTGGACTTGAATTGTTGTTCTATATCTCTTTAAGCTATTTCTTAGGTTATGAATGCTAAGTGGCTTGTATGGGGCCTCTTTGGTCCTATACGCCATGTTACGCCTAGGGGTACCTTGGGTCGTGACAAGCAGCCTTCAAATGATTCAACACTATCAAATTAGGGATGAAGATACTAATACAAGTGAAATGATACCCAATTTTCCATAAAAATATTCCGATCCAAAAATTGGGTTAAAATAGGACCGTGAAATCCATGTGCCAAATAACAAAATTAACTTTATCACAAGGTCCCAACCAACTCAAGGAACTTGTGTTCTGAATTAGGTTAACGGAAGATTATTGACCCACAATACGTTCCCACTCTACCCGTCAATAATTCCCAATAATCTTCATTAATTTTCCTAAAAAATTGAACTCAAAATCACAAAATAAAAGTTTGTCTCGAAAATTTTGCATGCTGAAATTACTAGAAATTGATTTATTGATAGTCAATTACTCATCGTGATTGCAGGGTCCAAATGGTCATAATCGTAATTCATAAATATTGACTAGTTCCATTGACCCTTAATTGTGATTGCGATGGTGAATGTTTGCGAATGTGTTATCCAATGAAGTTGGTCTTCATGATCGTAGTGCCCATCTTGCAATCACAGATTCAATATAACTAGTTTACATGAATGCGACACCAAGCACATGAATGTGCTAAACAATGCACCAATATTTAGCTGCATCAGCTCAACTTGAAGTTGAGAAAATTCCCCGATGGGGGCAGATGATTCGTCCAGAACCTCGTGAATGGAAACAACCTATGCTACCCTACAAAAATCAACATTTCCAACTCAAAAAAATTGACGAAACAACTAACAGAGGTCGTATAAATAAAATCATGACCCATGTCCACACATCCATAAAACAACCAAAATAACTATAACACAAAATGCCACTATAACATACTGATTACCTTGGGATATGAACTAAAGGTCGTTCTAGACCAAACTCAATATTTTGGAGCTAATTGCATTGTCAGAATTCTCATCCGAGCATATTTACCTAGAATGTTGATCAAAGTCAACCCTTTGACAAACTTTCAAAAATATCTCACCTAATAGTTCAAACTCACATGGAAGGTCTTAGGAATTAATCCAACCACGCTACTATAAAAAATGGACCTTCTAAAGCTAATGGAAATGATATAAATATCATCCAATGATAGATTCTCTGAATTTTAACCAAAGACAATTCTATAAACATAAAAGCCCCCAAAATAGGGAAATTTACTTGAACTCTCTCGACCACCTCAAGAAGTATGCTGCCCATCGCAATATATCCCAAACACTATACAAAAGCTACAAGAAGGGGCAAAATTGTAATATCACTCAAAAGTAAGTAAATGACCATGGGGGTCATTAAATTTAGTACGTTGTTTTATCTAATTAAATAGACATTAAATCGACTATTGTTAATTCTTTTCAAATTATTTCTTACGTAGAATAAATGGTTAATTCAACATTGAAAGAAGGGATATTATTGAGTTTTCTAATATTCAAAATAAATCAAAATCTACAACAAGTGTTTCAACTTTTTATCCATTTGAGTATTTGACTTCACGTATCAGGACACTACTTCGGTTCAAGTGCCAACGATCGCGTGTAGTGATATAACTCAACCTAGGGTTGGGGTCGTTCCTACAGGGAGTGGTTTTGAGAAATAATAGAAAAGTAAAATTAAGTTCTAATTAGTCATAGCTATAAACATTATCGAATAAAAACATACTAAATCTAAGGGGTGACACAAGCGTCAATTATCAATTGGGATTTGTATTAGCTAATCAACAAAAACGACAAAAATATAAGGAAACGAGATAGGGAGACGGGATTCTTGGGATGTGATAGGAAAATGGGATAAAAGACACTATCGGGTAGATGCTATTGATAGTACATCGCTGAATATTGTAACTAGGCTAGACTTTAGTGGGGTAAATTCTCTCTCGAGCAACTACCCCGAATCAACTCGGTTTCTCTCGAACATCGAGTTGCCGCATTTAAGCACATCCTCCGCTTTAGCCCATTCACTCTCTCGAGCTGAAAGTGTGGGAGAGGGCCTAGGATTCACTCTCTTGAGCTAAACCCACGACGACCCAATAACCACCGGCTATCGATTTAGTAGTCTTAGTTTTAAAATCTCTCTCTCGAGCAAGCCAAAAACACTAAGATGAAATCGTATTTGCAACTACAATCTCATTAAGTTCAAACACAACTACTAAATGAAATCACATTTAAACAACGAATATACCAACAATAAGCAACACCCAACAATAGATTTAACCCATATTCACAAAATCATACCCCAAGAATTGGGGCTTTAGCGAGACATAGAGAAAAGGAAGAAAATGATACCAAATCGAAGTAACATAAACTGGGTATTATTTATATTCACTTTAAACGAGTCTAGGATGAAGAATCTTCAACAACCACTTCCAATTTCTTGGAATTGGAAGTCTTCAAATATTCAAAGGCTATGAACAAGGTGTATCTACTTGTAACTTAGAAAAATAAAATGTTGTATCTGAAATTGCATACTAAGATAAAAATTCAACTAGTATTTATAGTTGTCAAAAAATGTGTTGCGAAGGATCACTCGGCACAGCTAGTCGGGGTCGCCGATGCACTCGGCGACCCACCCTTTGGTCTGCTTCATCACCTTTCAGCTCTTGCCTTCAGCATCTTCACATTTTGGATCATAGGGCGATATAGTACTGCTTCGCGGAACTGTTCGGCGACACGCCGACTTGATCTTTTCCTTCAGGGCTCATCACACTGGAACTTTAGGCGAGGTTAAGGCCTTTGGTGACTCGCCGAATGCATTAGGTGATCCTCAGGCCTTGTTTTCTTCGTCTTTTCAGCCGTTTTGTTCATTTTTGCCAAGTAGTGTCTATGCCTTGCCTCAAACTCCAAATACCTAAAATTAAGGATTTACATAAGTTATTGAGACAAAATATGCATTTGAGGACACTAATTCTATTAAAATGAAGCCCTAAATGAGTCCAAATTATGGACTCATCAACACCCCCAACTTAAACTTTTGCTTGTCCTTAAGTAAAACTCTAGTTCGGCAGTTCAAAAAGGATGTCTCGAACAGTGCTACACAAGACTCAATCATGAATGCACACACAAGACTCAATTTACTCATGCGAAGATCAAATGTGCACTCAAAGTTTCAAGTTGTGACATACCACTATCAAAGAATCTCAAGCTCACTATACTTTCTTCAAATGCAAGTTCAAGCTCAACAAAGGAAATCAAATGCCCTCACCCAGAAGAATGATTCCATATTCACACTCAATGGTTCAACAATTTAATGTTCTGGAATCAAATGCAACACTTACACTCACAAAGAAGAACACAATTCATTCTTTCACCCATAGGTTTGCTCGTATTTTCCAATAGACAATTGTTTCAGCTCACTT
>NW_006239337.1:379783-415734 GCF_000226075.1 Solanum tuberosum | reverse complement strand
CAACACCTTCTTTCCTTCTCTTTGTCATTTTCATTCAAGCTCAAAAGTCACCTCTTATTCATCTTCCATGAGTCATTGGAAACCCCATTTTCTTTGTATTTTCACAACTTTATTTCACCACTTTTTCTTTCCTTTTTTCTTTTTCAATCTTTTCTTCTCTTTTTTTTATATGGAGGGGTTCCATTTTTCTCAAAACATGGGCACAAGGGACTTCTTTGCATTTACTTGATTTGCCTTCTCTTTTCACCACACCCCCAACTTAGGCCAAAGGCCTAAGTTGGCTAATTAAACAAACCACATATCATGAGGATTATGGGTAATGGATTAATAAAAGGTAGCAATGTTATCAAGTTTCTTCCAAGAAAAGGTAAGGGTTCAAAGGGTGCTCAAAAGAGGTTCACACACTCACAAGGTAGGCCACAAAAGAGGTATATGTCAAATTGGTTCATACTCTTTAAAGTTGCCTAAGATCATCTCAAGAAATTGTATCACTTAGTCAATCGGACCAACGGGGCAAATTCTAGGTGTCATCACACATGGTTCACGGTAAGCTTATCACACAAGGCAATGACACCAAAGTCAAACAAGACTCCACACTTTCGCTAGTGTGCAATGTTCATGAAGAGACTCAATTCGATAATTGGCTAGTCATAACGAGATGCAAAGAGTTCACATATTGTCTATGCAACTTCAATTGGCCTCGTTGTAGCCACACATTCATTTTTGTTCGATTATAAGCACTATTCAAGTCATCGGTATTGATCAAACCGATACTCAAATTTGCACAAGAACAACCACATTGAATACAAATAAGAGGTGGAAATTTTTTTTGGAATGGTAAAAAACATTCACAATTAAAAACATGGAGCCACAAGCTCAAACATCCACAAGATGCAGTGTATAAAACACAATTTCAGCTCACAACCCAATATATAAACAAAACCAGAGAGTAACAAAATCACAAAAGGTGGGCCTCACCCCACCACAAATAAAACATTTATCCTCAAATGCAAACAAAAATATCCAAAAGTGAAATAAAGTAAGACATAGAGGGAGGTAAAGAGGGGGTCTTGTCTATACAGTCGCTCCATCTGTCTGGGCATCAGTGCCCAGTGCATCACTCTAGTCTTGGGTCTCAGTACCCGAAGTCACCTCAGAAGAAACAATAGTACCAGACTAACTAGGAGCTGCCAAGGGTATTTTCGCCAAAAAGACCTGCACAGCTACATATAATCCCTGGGCCCACGAAGGAACATTAGGATCTATGATAGTGGTCTTTCTGTCAGAAGTGGGCCTCTTGCCCTTGCCTTTATTTCTAGGTGGAGGTTCTTGATTTCCCTTCTTGGGAGGATTTGACCCCCCTTCATTTATTGCGATATCCCGTGCTCTTTTCCGGGGTGTCATGACAATATTGGTCTTTACCATATCTTTGGGATACTCAGACTTCTCCCTGCTAGACTCAAAAACATGCAAGCACAACCCCACAAGATTTAATCAATTTTAAGGCACAAAAAATATGGGATTTTAACAATATAAACACTACGGGCAAGATTTTCACAGGCATAACTAAAAACAATTAAGATCAGAGAGGCCCAACATACATCACTAAGATAAGATCATTGCAAATAAGTACAAAATTGCTAAAAATAAATTTGGGGTTCGGAAAACCAACCTTAGATGCTGATTAAAATACTTTTGAAATGCTACGCGGCAATGTAATTCAACTCCGAGCACCAATCATCAACTCAAATACAGTAAAAACACAAGAAATATTGAAAATACTAAACGGGTTCGAGTTTGTGAAGGTCTAAAGTGAGGGAAAGTGTAGAGTTTGAAAGTTTAAATCTTTGGCCTTTTAAGAAACCATCCAGTTCTCGCCCATTCGGCGATAGTCGTGGTCGCGGATCCATTTGGTGACTCGCCGAGTGGATACTTACCTCGCCAATTTTTACTGGACCTCCAGTTAAACTGGGGGTCCATACGGTGAACTAGATCGTAATCGCCGATCAGGTCGGTGATTCGCTAATAATTTCCTGGGCACGCCGAGTTTTACAGACTCCACTTTGAAGTTGTCTTTAGTCCAACGATGGTCTAAGTTGGGGTCGCCGACTTCTTCGGCGATGCGCCGACTGGACCTTTGGCTCGCCAATTTGTCACTTTTCACTCACTTTCCATACTTCGACCTACACAAACAACACACCATTATTTCTTAAAGCAAAAATAAAGCGGTAAAACCTTGGGTTGCCTCCCAATAAGTGCCTTATTTAACGTCGTGGCACGATGCAACTCCTCACTCAAGTTCCATTAGTGAGGTTTGCCTCATTTTCATGAGGCCACCCCTCTTTTGGCCCTGGGTAGAGAGAAGATAGCACTTGGTCCATTTGGTACCCGTAGTTACCATTCATACGTATCTCTCCCGTTTCAATACACAAACAAGCAAAACAAAACTAAGAATTAAGTAAGTGTAACTATAATTAACAAGAACGAAATTCAACTTAACTAAAAATTCTCAAATAATACCACTCCCCGGCAGCGGCGCCATTTTGACTTCACTTATCAGGACACTACTTTGGTTCAAGTGCCAATGATCCCGTGTAGTGATATAACCCAACCAAGGGTTGGGATCGTTCCCACAGGGAGTGGTTTTGAGAATTAATAGAAAAGTAAAATCAAGTTCTAATCAGTCATAGCTATAAACATTATCGAATAAAAACATACTAAATCTAAGGGGTGAAGCAAGCGTCAATTATTAATGGGGTTTGTATTAGCTAATCAACAAAAATGACAAAAATATAAGGAAACGAGATAGGGAGACGAGATTCTTGGGATGTGATAGGAATATGGGATAAAAGGCACTATCGGGTAGATGCTATTGATAGTACATCGCTGAATAATTGTAACTAGGCTAGACTTTAGTGGGGGTAAATTCTCTCTCGAGCAACTTACCTCGAATCAACTCGGTATTTCTCGCACACCGAGTTGCCACATTTAAGCACAGCCTCCGCCTTAGCCCATTCACTCTCTCGAGCTGAAAGTGTGAGAGAGGGTCTGGGATTCACTCTCTCGAGTTGAAACCAAGACGACCCAATAACCACTGGCTATTGATTTAGTAGTCTTAGTTTTAAAACCTCTTTCTCGAGCAAGCCAAAAACACTAAGATGAAATCATATTTGCAACTACAATCTCATTAAGTTCAAACACAACTACTAAATGAAATCACATTTAAACAACGAATATACCAACAATAAGCAACACCCAATAGTAGATTTAACACATATTCACAAAATCACACCCCAAGAATTGGGGTTTTAGCTAGACATAGAGAAAAGGAGAAAATGATACCAAATCGAAGTAACATCAACTGGGTATGAATTATATTCACTTTAAACGAGTCTAGGATGAAGAATCTTCAACATCCACTTCCAATTTCTTGGAATTGGAAGTCTTCAAATCTTCAAAGGCTAAGAACAAGGTCTCTCTACTTGAAACTTAGAAAAATAAAATGTTGTATCTGAAATTGCATACTAAGATAAAAATTCAACTAGTATTTATAGGTGTCAAAAAATGTGCTGCGAAGGATCACTCGGCATAGTTAATCGGGGTCGCCGATGCACTCGGTGACCCGCCCTTTGGTCTGCTTCATCGCCTTTCAGCTCTTGCCTTCAGCACCTTCACGTTCTGGATCATTAGGCGATATAGTACTGCTTCGCAGAACTGTTTGGCGACACGCCGACTGCTCCTTTTCGTCGCTGACTTGATCTTTTCCTTCATGGCTCAGCACACTGGAACTTTGGGTGAGGTTAAGGCCTTCGGCGACTCGCCGAATGCATTAGGCGATCCTTAGGCCTTCTTTTCTTCGTCTTTTCAGCCGTTTTGTTCCTTTTTGCCAAGTAGTTTCTATGCCTTGCCTCAAACTCCAAATACCTGAAATTAAGGATTTACATCAGTTATTGAGACAAAATATGCATTTGAGGACACTAATTCTTTTAAAATGAAGCCCTAAATGAGTCCAAATTGTGGACTCATCAGTATTCACATTTTGTAAATATTTATCTTATATCATATATATTAAACTATAGTAGTAGTAGTAGTAGTAACGCTTGTTTTCAATTAATGGACTGAACATATTTATTTCGAAAGAACAACTACTTCATTTCATCTTTACCTTTATTGTGTTCGTATTTGAGACAATAGTTGTGAACCCGACACCCTTACTATGCATAACTCAGTTGCATAGGATCATGATGTTCCTTATCACGTGTTAGCTTGTCTTGGTGGCTCTATCTTATATACCATATTCAAGTAGTTGGATATACACCTATTCCAAAAGTTATGAGTTTTCTTTTGTATACTAATGCTTGAATTTGATAGAGGTGATCATTGCATGTGCACTAATTATCTTGTAACATATATTTTTGGTAGCAATCATCGAGTGTAATATTATTCTTTATATGTAAGATTGATTCAACATCATCTAATTAAGATTTCAACTTCTAAGGGAACATAATGTTAATATTAAATCTAGGCAATAACCATTTAATAGGCTTAGAGGTAGATCAAAATCCTTAACGAAGGTCACTGAATCTTATTTTTAAGATATAATGGTACCCGTAGCAGAACCAGTGGTCTAAACTTGTCACTATGTGGGCCAGATAGTAGAGTTTTAAGTGGCGTCATTTCTCAAAGGTTCCAGTCCAATATAGGTTCTACTCTAATTACTTTCATTGTAAATAAAATGTCTTTGTTATATGGTAATCTTATTCTTCAATTACTAGTGTGTGATATCATGTAAGATGTACATCAAAAAATATAATCTATTCAAATATTGAATTGATAAAAAAAGAAACTAAAATATGGTACTCTAATTTTCTGAAGGTATAATCACATTACCCTTATAAGTTGGTCAATTTTTGATTATATAAGTCAAAATTTAAAGTTTAAGACAAAATGGTTTCCAACACCCTTTGTCATCGGCAATAAGGTCCTGACATTATTGATTCTGTCTATATAAATTACTTTCCCACCACAAAACATCCTATTCATTATTCTTAATACTCTCTCACACATATATGGTTTAGTCACAATTATTGAGTGTTTCTCTACAAATATCAACTATTTATATCCATAGAAAATGATTCACCTTTCAAGTTTTTCATCATCTTCGAAAAGAACGAAACATTATTTTCTACAAAGATAAATTGTTGAGATTAGAAGAAAACCACTCAAAAAATATGACTGTAGCATGTGTGTGTGAGTGTTGAGAACAATGAGTAGGAAGTTGTGCGACAGAAAAATAATTTATATAGACATGATCAATAATGCCAGGGCTTTTTGGTGATGACAAAGGGTGTACTAAATTTTTTTTTCTCTAACTAGAATTTCTAAATTTTAGTAATCAAAATTCGATCAACTTTTAGTTTAGAGTGCCTATTCCTTAAGAAAATTAGAGTCCCATATTAAAGTACGTTGTTTGGATGAATTCAATATTTGAATATATTATTATCATTACATAATATCACACATTAGTAAACTAATGAATAAGCTTGCAATATTACAAATAAATTACACTTTTACATGTAATTGTTTTTGTATAATATCACGAGTGCTCAAGAAATATGAAATTGTTTCTAGTCAAATGATAATTTTGGATAAAAATGAATTTTATTTGCATGATAAAGTTTCAGTAGGGGTGGTATCCAAAATCTAAGCTTTAACAAGAATAAGACAAGATTGGATTCATTATAATAGCATGATCAAGCAGATATGCAGTATAATTCAATCTTGGCAAGGAGAAATGTTATCATATAGGAGGAGATCAGTTCTAATCAGAAATATTATCCAAAAAGGCCAATTCATCTTTTATCTTATTTATACCCTCCAATTAGAGTGATAAGGAAATTTAACAAAATATTTACCATGTTCTTCTCGAAAAACATTGCTGACAAAAATAGTAGGCATTACGTAACCTAGAAAACAATTCGTCTTCCCAAGAAAGACTGGAGGGTAGGTTGTTAGATCAATGAGAAATGTATCAAATGCTCTTTAATGAAAATTATGGTGGAATCTAAGGAATAAACCCTCATAGTGGGGTTCACTTTTAGTTAATAAGTATTGCAAAAAACTCCAGCCACTGATCTCCTAGAGTATAGGAGCATCTACAATTTTAAAAAAGATAGTGATGATGAAGGAATTAATGGAACACTAAATGGAGTGGAAGATTATGGAAGGTAATTCTAGTTTATGGTTTGATAACTAAAGAAATCCTAGGGTAACTGTATCATTTATAATGACCCTCCAAATCATTTTCTTTGTTTTTGAATCTTTTAAGAGTTAGAGCTTTCCTGTAGCAACCCCAAGTCATTTATGACTTGTTGTGACTGACAGCTCAATCGCTGGGTTGTTCGTTTGGGTTTTGTCCAAGTTTCTCTGTTTTGAAGCCTTTGGAACTTGAATGGTTAACTTCAGGCAGAAGTTCAGGAAGACTCAGTATAATTCTGACCATTTCATCAGGTCAAAATGGGCCATTCAGGATAGGGAATGGTTAGTTCGGGCCTGAGACTTCTGGTTTTAACTTTGAAGCTTAAGCCAAGATTTGACTTTGGTCCATATTTTTGATAAACATGCTTAGATGAAAATTTTGTATGCATGGTTAGCTTCAGAATATTGAGTTTGATCTATAATGACCTTTCGTACAATTCTTAGGGCTTCCAGTCTCATTTTGAGCCTTCTTGTGGATTTTAGTCTAAAACAGAACTTGGGCTTGAGACCCACTTTTTTTTCAACATGACCTCTGATGGAAGTTTCAATGATTCCATTGAGTCTGAAATGCCAAATTAGATGAGGTATCCCGTCGGAGACTTTGGAGCTTCTAAGACCAGCTGATGTGTGCATCAACGGGTGCTGCCATGAAATGGTCTGCATTTGCGGAAGCTGTGGTGCGTTCATGAAGCTTAGTGCTTTGTCCCTCTGCATTAACAGAAGCTTTGGTGTATTCGTAGAGCGCATGATCTTTACCTTCCGCGTTCATAGAGGCTTGGGTGCATTCTCGGAGAAGGATTTTTTCTGGTCTTTATTTATAGACCAGAGGCAAACCAACTTAGCCCCAAAGTTCGTACAAGATAGATCCTTTGTTTTAACTCCATTTTTGATGATTCAAAGTTCTGGGTGATCATAGAGGTTGCGGCTATGTGTGTCTATGATCAGAATTTGTTGAAAGCTCTCTGTTTGGGGTAAAATTGCATTTATGTTGGCAACCTCATCTCTTTAATGGGGTTTTTTGTTGCTTGCATGTGTTGGGCTGATTCGGGTGCAAAGTTGGATTCTATTTCGGCATACAAGCCTGGTTAGTCAATTAGGACCTTTTGGTAAAGTCAATTTTTGAATTCCTGGTACGGGTCTCAAATTCCCATTTTTACTCGATTTTGGGTCCATTTTTAATTAATGCAGTTTGTGTCAAAACATCCGTAATGATATTGTGAATGATAATTTGATAGTGTGGCGGTGTTAGGAGGTGTATTAGAGGTAGTTAACTAAGGTGCGGTGGATTCGGAGCGCTCGTGATCGTCTTTTAGGTAGGCTTCAGTCTACTTTCTTCATTGAAATTCTTAAGTAATTCCTAGTATATATTTTATGTAATTTGGGATGGTATTTGCCGGGTTTCTAACTTTTCTGTTGTTATTCCATCATTTCCTGATTTGCAGGAGCCATGGGATAAGAATAGGTGTTGGAATCCTTAGCTTTGCTTGTGGTGTAGATGATCTTGTTTATCCTTGTTAGGAATGTCGCTTTCTGGACTTAGACTAGGTTAGACCTTAGGTGCTTTAGATTGTGTTTTATTGCCTCGTTGTTATGTTTTGCTCCCTATTGGTCTTGTATTGGGTTGTTCTCTTTGAATTGTTGCTTGTGACCTTAGTGACTCGTCGTAGCCTTGGGTTGGTTCTAGCTATGCTCAGTTAGGGGCTGGAGTAGTATCATTGGGGTAGGGTGTCATCGCTTGAGTTAGTTCTCTTTTTTATTGATTTGAGACCTCTTCATTGGCCCCTTCATTTGTTGTTTAGCAGTTAACTTGTTATACGCTTATTGAGCTATGTTATATTGTTGGGTTTGAGGCCGTATGCGAGGACTAGTAGGATCCTCGGTTATTACTCTTCCCTTTGGTAGCGTGTTTTGGTTGGTTGTGTGGTTATATGACTTGAGTGCCTTGCTTAAATGCTGGTGATGGCATGAATTGCATTGTTTGTTCATTCTCATAGATTTTTGTTGTACAATCTCGGTTCATGCATAGGCATATTTATCATTCATGATGAAATACTATTTTACCCAACTTTTATCCTAAACTGGTTTTTATGGGAGTCGTACCACCTATACCACTTGATTTACTTGCTTTTGATATCACGAGGTATCTGCGACGTGCTACTTTTCTACATTGGATTTAGAGGCATTTAGGATGTGATCAATTTTTACTTGACTATCCAACACGTCGATACCCTTTCTTGCATGATCCTTGGCTACTTTGAGATCCTTTTCGGAGTACGCCCCTGAGTCACTCTTAATAGCTGGGAGGCGTACGCCCATGGGAGTAGACTATCTGGCTAGGTGGCCTTGATAAACTAAGATCCTCTTCAGATTCGACACCCCCCTGGGTCACTTTTACTAGCTGGGCTAAGAGTGGACTAATTGGTTAGGCGGCATTGAATGATTTGTGACTCTTGTTAGCTGGGCTGGGAGTTGACTGAAGTCATGGTTACTTTGGCTGGGAGCTGATTTCACTTCTTGGGTTCGAATTTGTGGCAATTCTCTAATGATCCTATTGCACCCTGTGCATTTATATGCATTGCCTATTGCAATTATATTCATTTGTTGATTGTATCATGTAGTTTATGGGAGGCGGTTGGGTTATGTTTGCTGTTTGTACCTTTCGGGCTTATGGGGGTCCGACTAGGTTATTGTTTGACTATATTGTGTTCTATGTTATTATTTTTTTAGTTGATAGGTTTTGGACTTTAGAATTGTGATTGTGGGTCCTCCTAACCCTGGGTAGTTGACTTGATATCTTAGTTGCTCGTGAATAGGTTGTTGGCTTACGTTCAAGGTACGTTCTTTACTCGGCTTCTCATCCTTTGTATTCAGTTTCTTCTCTTTATTATCTATCTACTTTAGCATATCTTGTTTCGTTACTTGTGCTATACTCACCTTATTACTTGTTGTTTATGCTATTATCTTTTGAGCTCAGTCGGCCATTTCCTACTAAGTACCATTTTTGGTACTCATAGGAAACTTCTTTGCCCAAGAGATTGCAGTTGAGTTATCGCCATTGATTTGGAGTCGTGTGGAGCAGCTTGGAGTGAGCTCTTGGCATCCAGAGTTACCGGATTCTGTCTGTTCTTCCTAGGATTAGTCTTTATATTGTATTCATAGAATGCATGTACTTATGTTGTATTTGTAAATCCTTTTAATCTTATTTTTATAGATTAGATGATCAATTACTGACTGATGCCAGGTCTTGGATGGTTCCTGTACTGTTTTATGTGACTATCTTTTCTTCACTTTGTTATAAGCTTGTAACTCCTTATTGTTTGCTTCCATTTGGTATTCCATTGCTTATAATTGCTCCGGGCTAAGGGTTAGGCTTACCTACTAGTGGGGTGTGGTAGGTGCCATCATTACCTAAGAAATCGAGTCGTGACATCATCATATACTAAAAGCAAATGAAGAAGAAGTAGAAACTTGTTTGCTTGCTAATACTGAGGGGTAGAGTGTTCAATATCTAAAGGAATGTTTACCATAAAAATATATGCAATATATTCCAAAGACTACACCACCTCCCAATAATGATAAACCTATTGATTTGTCATTCTAGATGTTTAGAACTATTGGCAAATTTTATGTAAAAAGCTCTTGGGAATACATCAGGCAGGTGGAACCAGAGGAGATCTTTAAGTATATTTAGGCAAAGAAATGCCAAAGAAATTCCCATGCAAAATGACATTTTTTGTATGGAGGGCTTGGAAATATAGGGTTCCTGTGGATATTGTTATACAAAACATGTCGATTTAGTTGGAATCAAAATGTTGGTGTTGTCTAGATTCTAAAAAAGAGACTATGTCTCACTTATTTCTGACCTCTTCCATACTCTTAAGACTACGGAAGTTCTTCGCTAATTTTGTAAGTTTAAATTATGAGGGATTAAAACTATATCAGGTACTACTAAAATGATTGACAACACCAGTTTGTCTAAAGCTGAAGAAGATAGTCATAACAGGGCTATTCATTGTTATGTGACACTTTTATAATAGGAACAACAGTCTAAGGAATGGGAGGATGGTCTCTTTCAACAATTTAATTTTTAATGCGAACACTGATATTTGAAGACTAGTGAAGATTTCATACCATAAAAGAGAACAAACTCAGAGGAAGTTGGCTAGAAATTGTGAATCACATAGAGAAGTACAAACCCAAGCTTTATTATCTATCTGTTAATTAGAATCCAACAAAATAGGAACAACTAAAATGCAATAGAGATGGGACATCTAGTTCCAATCTGGGCCGGAATTCCTATGGTTTCTATATAAGAATCATAGAGAAGATTTAGTGTATGCCCACGGAGGGGAAGTTCATGAAATTACCAACACAGAGGCAGATGAAATTGCTATCAGGGAAGCAATATACCACTCTGTCTCTATGCGGATTTACAAGGTAAGAGTGGAAACTAACTCACTAGTTCTAGTTAAAATTCTTTCAGGGGGCTGGGAGATTCCATTACACAGAACAAATCTAGTTGAGGATATCATGAAATTAGCACAGATAAACCTTCCTGATGCTTTTACACATCTAAAGAGAAGTAAACATACTAGCAAATTACATTGTGAATGTAGATTTTTAGAGAAAAAAAGAATCATTTTTACTACATTTACAATATTACCAAATTAAACAAAACATATTTTGAATTCGGAAAAGCAAAAAATTCCCAACTTAGGATTAAAACTAAAAAGATAAATCAGAAGATCTGGGAAGGGGAGGAAGACATCATCATAGGACTATGAATACAAAGATTTTTTAATTTTGTCGGATGGCCATACACCACAAGGTCATCACCAAATACATAGGTGAAGGATTCAACTCATTCTTCAAGACAGATTCGAATCACAAGTCATAGATATTACATCAATTATGGGGGAGTAAGTAAGTCAAACTAGATTGGTACTTGAGAAGAAAAATGGTAAATAATTACATTGGCACAAAATACTCTTGGATCTGTGAGATCCAATAGAGGAACACACTCATATAAATCACCAGATAGACTGACAACAAAAGCAAGACAAAAGATCCTTACCAATTTGAAGTGGAAAATCTCCTCGAAGCTGCTACGAAATTTACTACAACATCAAAAGGAACTTAATAATGAACCAATAGAAGGAAGATGATGCAGAGGAGAACAAGGCAACACTCACCAACTAGAAATAGAGAACAACTCCGAGACCATCGTAGAAGATCTAAAGTTTTCATCAGAGCTCAAAGGCAGGAGTCAAATAGAAAACCCTTGGTTTCCATACCCGACTCATGTGTGGACCAATGTGATATTATGTTTGAAATTTCTAGATAGGATCAAATTTTATTTGTTTTTAATTTTGTCTATTTTTTTTAGTTGGGCTGGTCACTTTTGGGTTGGCCTTTTGCTGGACCTATGTCTTGTTAATAAATAAAAGGTCTAATAGACCATAAAAAAATTAACAAATAATTTTTAAAATTAAATAAAGAGAACTTTTGAATTTCGTAGTTTTAAACTAATGATATGTTTGATGTATCGAAACTTTATTTAATCTTGCGATCTTAACATGCCACATGAGATGTTGAAAGTAAAGAGTTATCAAATCAGAAAAGAGACATTCTTTTTCAAATAGACAAAAAAGATTATAAGACAAACAAATTGATAGAGAGAATACTCGTTTTGAGTCTCCACCTTAACATAAAATCTATATCATCTATCTTTCATGAAAAACTACGATCTTATGAAATTCTATTAATTCAAGAAAAGAAATATGGGTATTGATAATCTTGTAAAGAACCTTAAATAGTCTATTATGCATAACAGATAAATAATATAGCGTTAAATAAGCGAACAATTGTATTATTTTTTATATTGCTTTATGTGGCACATTTTACTCAAAAAATATAATGTTTCATTTACTTTGGAATTCAAAATCGTGATAAATATTTCTGTCACTTTTATTTATTTTTAATTATTTTTTATTTGTGTATGAAATAAATTTCATTTATATTAACAAGTTACAGGAAAAAAATATTATTACTTTTCATATATAATAAAACTACATAAATTATTTTTTACATTTCTTAATTAAAAAAGAAAACTTATATTTTATAAATATTAAACTTCAAAGTAGAGTACCATTTATCAGGGAAATATGTGTTAATCCATTTTCTTACCAACCATTTGTTATCCAATTTCGTTTAGCCTTATGAATGATGAGTGAGTTGAATTATTACCCATTTATGTTAGAATCTTTATAATCCACCCAAATTTGATCCCACCCATCCCTTTTCCATCACTACTCTCGATTATTTGATATTGGCTTTCCTTCTTCACTTTTAAATTTTTTTTATTAAACCTTGTTTTCATTGATCATTTATGTCCTTTTCCGCGACCATAACACACCGGTAGGTTAAGCCATAACCCACCATTAGGTAAGCCATGACACCTACCATAACCCACCAATAGGTAACCCAACCCATATCTCAAAACAATAGTAACATGCATATTGGGTAGAATCAACAATCGATGAGAAGATAATAAAAACTTAAATATATTCAACAGTACAAGATCCAATTATGCAACCTAGTGGACAAAGGTATAAATATGCTAAAATGAGTACAAGCTATAAAATAATCAAGACAAGTATAGAGTTGTTTCGAATACAAAAGACTAGCATAAATATATAAAGGGATGGTGACGAGTCAAAGTAGGATGCCATCAGCTCACCCTCTGTCTCCGTAAATCCTTGCTGAAACTCAAATCAACATTGTCGGTTGGAGATCGAATCTACATCAAGAAAACAGATGTAGAGTGAAACATGAGTACCAAATAATAGGTACCCAATTAGCATCATATATAGGCTGAGTGCGCTTGGAAAGTATATACATAATTTCGAAGCAAGGAAATAAATGACAACTAAGAGTCACAAGAATGTAACAATAGAGGAAAGTCTAACTTTACACCTAATAACACTTAACTGTCCTCCTTAAAACCAATAAAAGGGATAGCAGTCGTAGTCATTAAAAACCCAATGAAGAGTCGAGGTCGAATCCCACAGGGAATGATATATCGTAGAGAATTTCTATCAAGAAATTTAGATTGTAAAATTGCTCATTTATAATAGTAAGAACAAGTGGGTGGATGATTTCACCAATTTAATAAAAAGCTTTGGTTATCAATTGTCACAATTAAACTAAAATTTTGGAGAATTCAAGAGTTAACAAGCAATCTAGGGGTGCGGAGATTGGAAATCGATGTCACATGGGAGTAATTGTGATGCTCTATAGTAATTAACATTCATGAATAGGCTAGGTCATCTTCAATGACGCTAATCATCTTTCGATTTCAAAGCATCTATGCATAGAATCTCCTTTCGGTCTCATCTAAATGCGAAACTAAACAACCCAATACCTTACTCTATTCTCTCTTTCGATGCAAAAATAGGGAAAATAGATCCGACCCATAACCTCTATTTTCAAGCAAGTTACACACATCAATCCCAAATTTCTAGTATTGGACTAATTACCCACTCCAATCAATCTCTTTAGAGCATCGAATAAAGATCAGAAGTAGGAATTAAGTTTCCAACCTTAACCCATGAATTAACCCCATGCTAATTAGCCTAAATTCATGCATGAACATCAACAGAACATAGCATAACACAATAGCCAATACATTAAAGGGTTGTTTGGTCGAATGTATAAAAATAATATTAAATAGAGTGTATTAATAATGATTGCATTAGCAATGCATGTATTAGTTATGCTTGCATTAATTATACATAGATTATATTTATGCATTGTTTGGTTTGATGCATTAAAAATAGAATACATTGCATTAAAAATATTATTTACAAAGATACCCTTCACTATTATGGTGGAAAATATATAAAAAAGGTACTGAGGGGAAATTGGATCTTTAATTGAGTTAATGCATGCATTGAAACCATTGCATTGCTAATACCTAGAAAACTATGGTATTAGCAACTCACCTTAATACACAATAAAGTGTATAACTAATGCAAGCATTAATTATACATAGGTTGGAAAAGAATACCAAACAAGGTATTAGTAATACGCAAGGCTAATGCATGAATATTTTTAATACACTCTACCAAATGACCCCTAAATTAACGCCCAACCCCATAGTTGCACCACTAGATCTTGGGGTTTTAGCCACCCATCACAAAAGCAAACAAAATATACGTTCCATGAAAGCAGCCATGGGTAATATGGAATTAAGCAATTACAAGTAAAGCCACTTTGGATTCAACTTCAATTTATCAAATTCAAGAGCAAAGTTGTAAGACCCCAAAAGCTAGAAAGTGTTCTTCACAAAGGTCAAGTGTTCTCTCTAAACTCAAAATATTTTAGAACTAGTTTTAGCCCTCCTAATTTCTCTCCTTTGGGATTTTATAGTTTCCAAAAATTTGGCCGAAAAACTAATGCGCGTCTCACTCAGGTTTTTAAACCTTAGTCGGTAAACTCATTTGGGTCAGCCTTTGTCATTCGGTGAATCGTCGAGTACCATCTTGATTCGTTTTTCGAGCATTCAATCTTTCTTTTTACACTGTCATATTTGATGATGATCAACAAGGTCACCTTTCTCATTCGGTGCATCACCTTCTCTGATGGAGTTCGCCGACCTAATTTGATTGAAACAAGTGCTATGCACTGTCATTTTGGGAGATGTTGTGCTCACTAAGCAATCCGCCTTTTTTGTTTGGGGGATTAACAATGTATAGTTTGCATTTCTTTTTGCATTTTTGGCCATTATTTCAAACATAAATTCTTATCTTGTCTATTCGCCTTTGTAGCTACAAATCAACAACATTTTATCAGAATAGGACAAACTTAGGCATTGATGAGACTAATTATTGAGCTAAATAGTCCTCAAATGAGTGCAAATCTACCACTCATCTACACCACACACCTTAAACTTTTGCTTGTCCTCAGGTAAATCAAGAACACATAGCTCAATAAGGGTGTCTACAACAGTACTCAATGAGACCTAACATGCAAGTGCCATAACAAGACTACTTTCAACAACATGCTACACTTAATCATGATCAATAAGTTTCAAAGGATCACTAGCTAGTCTCAACACCACTTTAGCTTCTTGTCTAATTCAAGAACATGTTTCAATAAATGCATTAAAGTGCACTCACATCAAGAACGATTCCATGATCTCACAAAGAAAATCAACAAACATATAAGGAATCAATGCAACTCTCACTCTCTCAAAAGAGAAACACATACAAGCTTTGTCCCATATGTTTGCCCATATTTATCAATCATCACACAACCTAGTTCATGCAAGATCTCAAGGGTCTTTTAGGCTTGTAATGGGCTAAGGGTTAAGGTATGGTCAATTTGTCTTGGTGTCTTTACCTTTTCAAAGCATTGTTGCAATCATCTTTACTATTCCTCAAGTTCTTTTAATTCTTTTTTCATTTGAGAACTCAACTTTGACTTTTCAATCAATTTATTTGGACTCCCCTTTATTTTATTCACTTCTCTTTTTCATTTTCATTTTTTCAAAATAGTTTCATCACAATGACCTTTTTTCATATATAAGGAGTGGTTCCTTCTTTTTGTAACAAACATAAAGTTGAGTCTCATTTCATCTTTCTTTGCCCTACACATGGCTGTCATTCCTCCATCCTTTCTATACCCCCAGCTTAGGATTTTTGCCTAAGTAGCTATTCAAGGATAACAATGCTTTAAAAAGGATTTTAGGTGAGAAGGCAGAGACAATTTAGTTCAAGAAGATTTGTTTTGGTTTTGTCAACAAATGGGTTAGGATCAAATGGTGCCAAAATGGATGCACACCCTCAAAAGGTAGTCATAAAATATTATTGGACATTTGGGCTCCCTTTTTGAATTATTACCCAAGATCACGCCTCACAATCATTAAGATTTAAACAATTGGACTAACAAGGCAAATTCTAGGACTCCACACACATGCTTTAAAGTAAGACCTAACCACACATTGAACTTCAAAATATACCATTTAGCACATCACAAAAAGATCAATAACGTACATGTGATGTTCATTGCAAGGCTCATATCAAAATGCAGCTAGTCAACAAAAGACTCAAAGAGATCACTCAAAAGTGCAACACATCGATTTCATTCTCGCAACACCAAAAATCTAGATTATGCTCATCATAAGTACTATTTAAGACATCGATATTGTACACAATCGATCCTCAAATCATTATCAATAAAAACTTCAAGCATTTCACGATTTTCCAAAATGGAGGGTTGTGAAATTGGTTGTAAAATAAAGAGAGAATGAAATGGATACAAGAGACGCACTCAACCAAAAGAACAAAAGTAAAGTAATACAATTAACCAAAACTCAAAATAACAAAATACAATAGAAAAGGGGAATATTGGCTCGAAGGCCCTCACCCCTAAAAAAAAAAGCATTGTCCTCAATGTGATAGTAATAAAAGCATTAGAGGCTGAGATAAAAGAACCCCCCGATAGGCTATGCCTATGGAGCTCTCTTATCTAGAGTCTCCGGAAGGGAAGCATCATCCGGGGTATCAATGCCCAACAATAGGATCAATGGAGGCAGCAGTGAAGACTAAATTGGGGAAATAATGCTTGTCTCAACACTCAGAGGGATGGTGGAGTCCAAAGAGACACCAATAGTACCAACCAATGAAGTCTCTTGAAGGGATCTTTCCTGGGCCGCCTGAAAAATATCTTTCTTAGTCTCGTGCATCTCAGTCAAAGTCTGCGCAATCCCATGCTCCTCACTCCTAAATTCCTTCTTGTCCATCTCCTAGGCTAAATCATCTTCGACATTCTCCACATCATGAGCAACATCAACCACAACAGTAGCAGCTATCTCTGGTTGCACAGTGGGAATTGGCTCACTACTAGGCATCTGTGCTGGCATGGAGGTAGGTGCATCTAGTAGGGAAGCCTTACCCCATAGCATGGATGTGTCCATTGACTACACGCAAGGTAGCAAGATCATCCCTCATGGTGTCTAGTTCACCAGAGCTACCATTTGCCTTCTCCTGGGCCTCTAATCTCACGGTGAAGTTATCCAACCTTACACTATGGCCCTCGATCAGACCCTCACACCTACTCACTCTGTCTCTCAACCGAGCCAAGAGTTTTTTAATAGCCCTATCAATGATGTCGGGCATATCTGCCTCAACCCGTGCGGCTTTATTATCTGTTGATCAGGCAAGGCTGTCGATTTGATAAATCACCGCTTGAGTAAAAGGGGGACGGGTGATAGGAATTGGGGTTGGTCTCATAGCAGTTGCAGTATTAGAAGAACTAACAGCAATTGGAGTAGTGGAAACTGAAGGCACAGTGGAAGAGGGTGATATACCTGCCTGCTCTACAGAAGGAGCAGGTGTGCTGGCCTCAATTGCTGGTGTAGTAGGATCAACTACTGGCATCGTGTCTGGTGGTGGTGGCTTTATCCGAGCTGCATCATCTAGCAAATACTCAGCCTCAATCCTATGAATGTCATTTGAGGAGGCTGGGGTGATCCGTATATCAGATTTCCCCCGGAAGGGAAATCCTACTCTCTCGCACATCTGAGTGATGAGAATATGAAATGAAAGGGAGGTATGATCTTGACTAGACCTCATAAACATCTCATCCACAATAATCGACCTAACATTAAGCTCAGTTTGGTCAATTATACATCCCACTAACACTACCTTGAGCAACCTGAGGATGGACTAGTCTGTATGACATCAAATTGCTATCGATAAATCCAAACCAATAGCGGCCCACTATATTCATATATTTTTTTGATGGGCTTTACTTCTACTATCTATAGAGGAGAAACATCTAAAACGAGAGGTGCCAACCACTTTTTATGGGAATCCAATTTCAATTTCTGCCAAAGTTGGAATCTGCCAGATGATTTATTGGCGGTCCCAAGGACTTCATTAGTAGTACTAGCATTACATGGAACTTTCTTTCCATGTACCTATACTTCATCAAGGGTTTTAAGATAGTGCCCTTTCTCTTCTTAGGCAAGGCCTTAGCATAGGCATCATAGAATGCTCAGACCCATTTCGACACATAATATTGTGTGAGCTTTGTGAATTGCTTAAACATATGGTACTTGATGGTTTTCCAAAATAGCCGGGTAGTACTCATGACTCCGTCAGTTGAGAAACGATGATGCTCTAAAATAGTCCATTCTCCTTCTACCTTGAGCCTATTTAAGTCCACTGGAGTTATTAGTGGGAGAACACATGATGGAGGATTTGAATCTTGTGGAGGCGACACTAACTTGGAGCAAATATTCACCTGCTTTGTGTCAATATGTTTTCAGGGTTTCTTACCCCACTAGTAGGAGTCTGTTGATTCGCTTGCTGAGCATGAGGATCCTTAGAGGGCTCATTAATGGATAATCCCTTGTGTTTCTTCTGAGGAGGGGAGTCTCTATCTGACTCTGTATATGATGTAACCATTTGCTTTCCTTTTGTTCCTGCCATTACTTGCAAAGCACACATTCAAACATAGGATTTGTGAAGGTTAATTGAAAGCAAACTCATTTCGAAACCTAGTTCAAAAATTCTCCAGAGGCTCGCCTAACTAGAAGGCAGATCGCCAAACAGGATTAGCGAGCTCCAGTGAGCTCGCCGAATTAGACAGTAGAAAAAATATTAAGAATTAGGCATAGAATGTGTAGTCAATTCCAACATGGAAATTTGCCTAGTCAGTTTTGGCGGGGTAAGACAAGTGCACTGAAAGAGACAGTGCAAATTGAAAAGAAACAGGCATTAAAGGTGATGTCCACTCCCACTCGGCGATATGCCAAGTGGGTTCGACAGACTATGACATGCCCCAAATTGGGATAGTACCTGAGGTCACATATATGCTTTAAAAGGCGAGCTGAGGCTTATTTGGTGATTCACCTAACCTCCTTGGTGAGCTAAGACAAGCCCATCGATCAGGAAGTGTTCAGCCCAGTGCCTAATTTTTACAGTTAAACCCAACATACAAAAAAAATACTAGTATTCAAACATCATTACAACCCACTATATGCTTATCTACCCATGGGTACTTAGACTTCCCCCATATATTGCTAAGTGTTGCTCGAATTGACGATTTTCCCTTGAGAAAGTAGTCACCATGTCTATCATTGGGAAAAATCATGCAATTGGGTCAGCACTGGGTTAATTAGACTTCACCCACATAAAATTAGTCTTAGACCCAAAAAATAAATAAGTTCAATTGCACAACCCAACTAACACAATCAAGATTAACATTCTACATGCACACAAATACAATTAACTCATTGGTACAATTCAATACACACAATAGAAAGCTATCCAACGAATTCTAAGAGTCAGTATCACTTAATGGCTTCAATCCCACACCCATAGTGCTGTTTAAAGATCAAAATTCTCAATAAAGATTGAAAACCAACCTTAAAATGAAGCACAACCTGAGGAAATCAAGAAAATGGGGGTGGGTTGATAGTGAAAGAAAGTAATCGCACTCCTCAAACTTCAAAATCACACACTCAAGACTCACAAAAACTCTAATGACACGATGTAAGAGAAATGAGAGGAAAAAACTTTGAGATATCAAAGGGTTTAAATTTTGATTTTGAAAAGACCCTTGGCATTTTTATATTAGGCACATTCGGGAGTCACGACTAACGTCGCGAAACGTGTTTGGCAAATTGCCAATTGGAGCTCAAGCTCACTGAACATGCCTGAATGAATACCAAACCTAGAGGCTGATTTGGTGGACCCGATGGAGTCCACATAGTTCACTTTGGTGAATCGCCAATTGGAGCTCTGATCCCCTAAATTGATAGTACACTTTTCCACATGTTCAAGCTGAGAAGGTGGAAAAGAATAGGTCTGCACAACATCTTCGGTGTATCGCCGTTTAGTTCTTGGCGTCACCTAATATTTCCCTTTTAAACCCTTCAAATTCTTCTCAACCTACACTCACAATGCATGTTGTTGAAAGCAATAAAACAAAAGTAAAGACTTGGGTTTCTTCCAAAGAAGCACCTTATTTAACATCGTGGCATGACATAGTTCTCAACTTCTCAACATTCATTCTTGGGATTTGGGACGATGTTACTAGGCAACATTCCCTTTTGCCTTGGATTGAGATGAGTGACGATCTGGCCCAATTGGGTCTCTAGATGCTTAATGGATATCAAATGGGAAGCCACTGTTTGGGATAAAGTGGAGAAGTTATTTTTCAATTCTTTTAACACTTTGTCGGACCCTTTAACCTTGTTGAAGATCCTTGTAAGAATTTCCTCAATTCTATTTCATTCTGGCCCAGCTGAGTATTTTTGTTGTGGTTGATAATGGGGAGGTACATACCTATTTTTTCAGCCTCTCTATCTCTCCAGTTTCCACCTCACCAATCTTTCCAACCACCATCTCTATCCTTGTTCCAACCTTGGCTCCCACCTTGTCATTGATAATTGGTGTTAAAACTCCCCAATTGGTTTCCCAAATATTAAAATTCCTCATTGTATAATGCCTCAAACTTGGCATCATCCAAGCACTACACATTGTTGGTTCCAACCATATTTACCGACTTAAGTCAACCTCCCATGATATATTTAGACAACAAACCGAGTTGGGTCCTCATTTTAGCCATTCTTTCATCTCGTTCATTGTCCTTCCTGATTTTCTATTTGTTCAAACTCAATTGTAGAGTAGATACTTGGTCCTCTATAGTGTTCCATACTCGGTTAACATTGGTAATGTCATTTAGTAACAAAACAAACACATCATACAATTGTCTCATTAATCCACCTTGGACCAACTCAGCCACACCTTTATTGACTGAATCAAGGCAGCAATAGAAGTATTGCAGCAACAAGTTGTCTAGAATGCAATGCGTTGGACATTGTAGAAGTAGTTTCTTGAACCTCAACCACGTCTCATATAGAGGTTCACCTCCAATACGTTTGAAATTTTGGATCTGGATTTGAAGTTTAACTATCTTTGAGGGTGGAAAGAATCTCTCCAAGAAGGTATCATTCAACTCCTCCCACGAAGTGATAGAGTCATTTGGCAATTCTAACAACCATCTTATCTCTTCACCCATTAAAGAGAACGGGAATAACCTCAACCTTATGGACTATTGAGAGATATTCTTGAACACAAATGGTCCACGTACCTCCATAAAATTCCTCTAAGCAAGTTGGAAAATACTAGGGGTGTGTATATAGAGATAGGGGTTTCAACTTGAATAGGTAAAAATTAACCAACAAGATCAATTAATACATGGATATCATTTGATTTAATGTACACTCGATATTCTTCTGAACTATCAAGCATATATCCCTTGGATTCTCCTGAACGCCAATCCCCTTCCCAACAAAACACCAAACAAAGCTTGAGTAGATAAACTATTCCTAGCCCAATATCATTAAATGTAAAACCACTCGAATTATCCCATCCCTGGTTCAAAACCATAGAGTAAATTTCATCAAGTCCCTATTATTTAGTCTTACCCAACTCCATTAAGCTTTCCCATGTCAAAGTGGTTGTCACAACCCAGGGGTACCCCGTAGATGTAACATGGCATACAAGACCCCGAGAGGCCTTATATAAGCCACTTAGCTTTCATAGTCAAGATAATACAAAATCGGTAAAATTTAAAAAAAATTCAACAACAACGCAATCTTTATAAAACGAAGCCGCAGTCTCATACAATTGTCTCAAAACCATCTAATACAAAGATTCTTGGGTCACAGGCCATACAACAATGTTAAAAACTTAAAATCAAAAGAACATAAGGAAATGGTGTCCAACTCCTCGAATGCTATGAGGACTCACCAATCTTTAATCCTGCCTCTACTATAGATCCTAGCCACGAGGATGAGAGTCAGGAACACCGGACCCTACGTTTGGATAAGAATAGAGTATGCGTTAGTACAAAAATGTACTAAATATGATAGCTTGCATAAACATCAACATAAACATAAGAGTTAGACAACATAAGTCATAAGGCATAATCAATACACCTAGGGCGACCATGTCCATCGGACCTTGCATGAGAGAAATTACCATCACCCGTTCTAGACCTCTTTGTCTTCCTGGATCTCTCTTTAAGTTTATCCTCTTCAATCTATTGGGTATGAACCATGAAATGATAAATATCAATGTCATGGACAAGCATGGCCGTACGATACTGTTTCACTACCAACTCGGACACACCCGAAATGAACTTGCTCATCTTTTCCCTAGAATCGACAACTATAGAAGGAGCATATTTTGACAATTGAGTGAACCTCAAGGAATATTCTTTAACATTTATGTTCCCTTGTCGGAGATTGATAAATGATTAAATTTTCAAGCACACCTCATCTAATTCTAGGTGAAAATGATTGTTAAGCAGTATAAAACCCAATGAAGAGTTGGGGTCGAACCCACAGGGAGTGGTACGTGTTCAAATTCAATTAGGAAGTATGAACGTGGTCTAATCAGCTATAGGAATAGAAATTATCGAAAAAGACATGTAAACAAGTCTAAAGGGGGTGACACATATGTCAGATGGGGGCTTTTGGTTTGCAAGTATCAGCTACAACGTGATTAAACAACAATGAAATAATAATATAGAGAGGAATTCTTGGGATGTGATTGATTATAGGCAAATTTTGTTATGTGGGTAATTGAAACTACTAATAAATAGCTAAATATCAGTGGGTAAGCTGGGCTATAATTGAAATAGCTCTCTCTCGAACAACTACTTCGATTCAAGTGATTTCTCTCCAACATCAACAAGCTTAAGAAATAAGAACAACCCACAACCTTAATGCATCCTCTCTGTCTCGAGAGTAAGATGGGTAGGAGTTAGTTTAGGATTCACTCTTTCGAGCTGAACCCACAGCAACCAAATACCTACAAATCATTAATCAAAAGCTTTGGTTCAGAACCCTCTTTCTCAAGCAAGCTAAGAACTCAAAGTTAGAACTGCATTAGCAACTACAATTCATAGATTAAAACACAACTAATGATTAAACCCACTTCAATATAGCATTTAATTAGTAATAATTAATACCCATAAGTTAATTCAACCCATAATCACATAATCACACCCCAAGAATTGCAGTTTTAGCCACACATCATAAAAACAGAGAAACGGTTACCAAATGCATTAGCCATGGTATGGGTAAGAGTCTCCAAGCCTTTACAATGATTTTAGAGAATGAAATTCAAAGACCCACATTCCAAATCCTCCAAAATTGTACAATTGGAACTCAAATATTAAGAGAAAACTCTAAGTCTAGAATGGGAACTGTAATATCTGGGAGAGAACTCTAATATCTGGCCGAGAAGTCCTCAAAATTACTTTTAAAATCCAATTTATAGCTTCCAAAAATCAATCCTGAAAGTCCACTCGGTGGATCAAGTTGCGCCTCACCGAACTGATCAGCGATCCGCCGAGTGTCCTATTCCATCGCCATTTTGCATTGACCTTCAGCATCTCAGGTCCTGTAACTTTGGGCTATCTAATTTTTTGTCGCGAAACTGATTGGTGATTCGCCGACTGCCCATATATGTCGCCGATTTGGTTTCTTCCCTCAAGGCTGGAGCACTAGAACTTTGGGTGGTCGCAAGAGCCACTCGGCGGGTCGCCAAGTGGTCTTGGCGATCACCAAGATTTCTTTTCTCCACTTCTTCAGCTTGTTTTGTTCCTTTTTACCTGTTAGTGTCCTTGCTTTGCTCCTTAGTCCACATGCCTAGAAATCAAGGCTTTAACATTAGTTTCTAGCACAAATTCAGGATTTGAGGACACTAAAACTATCAAAAGAAAGCCCTAACTGAGTCCAAATCTCAAATTCATCAACACCCCGAACTTAAACTTTTGTTTGTCCTCAAGTAAAACTCAAGATCAACAGTTCAATAAGGATGTCTACAAATAGTGCTGCATAAGACTCAATATAAATGCACACAACAAGGTTCAAATTACTCATACAATGATCAATTGTGAACTCAAAGATTCAAATTGTAACTCACCATTATCAAATATGCTCAAGTTCACAATACTTGCTTCAAATGCAAGTTCAAGCTAAACAAAGTACTCAAATGCCCTCACAAAAAAGATGATTCCACATTCACACAAAATTTCTCAACAATTTAAAGTCCCGGAATCATATACAACTCTCACACTCACAAAGATGAACACATGCATGACTTCACCCATATGTTTCCCCTTATTTTCCAATCAACATTCGTTTCAGCTCACTCAAGATCACAAAGGTCTTTTCAAGGCTTATAACGGGGCTGAGTGTAAATGTATGGTCATTTAGGCTTAGTGGTTTCTACCTTCATGAAGTATGGTCTGAACATCACTTTCCTCCTTTTCTTTAACATTTCAAACATGGTCATAATCCATTCCATTATTCAACTTCATATGAACCAGTAGATACCCATTTCTTTTGTAATTTTCACTACTTTATTTCACAACTTTTTTGGTCTTTTTCTTTTCTTTCATCTTTTTCAATTCCTTTTCTCTTTTCTCTCTCCTTTTTTACATGGAGGAGTTCTATCTTCTTGAAATCAATCACACAAAGTGGGATTTCTCACACTTCTTGACTCTCTTTCACTTTTCACCACAACCCCAACTTAGGCTTTTGGCCTAAGTTGGCTATTCAAACAAATCATACTTCATGAAAGTTATGGGTGAATAGAAAAAGAGAGGTCACAATTGCTCAAGGTACTTCCATGAAAAAGGGTAAGGCTCAAAAGGTGCCAAGCAAGATTCACAGATCTCACGAAGTTAGCCACAAAAGAGGTATATTGTCAAGTTGGTTCACTCTTCAAAATTATTTCCGGAGATTATTTCAAGTGCTTGCATCATTGATGTTTGCATAATAAAGACACAACTTCGAATGCAAGTGTCTATGATCATACAATAGTAAAGTAACCCAACCAAGGGTTGGGGTCGAGTCCCAAGGGAGTAGTTTTTGAGAATTAATAGAAACATAAAATCAAGCTCTAATTAGTCATAGCTAAAAACATTATCGAATATAAACATGTTAAATCTAAGGGGTGACACAACTGTCAATTATCAATGGGGGTTTGTAACAAGTAAGAAAGAACATCAAAAATGCAAAGAGTACTAATCAAGGAGATATGATTCTTGGGATGTGATAGGAATACATGATAAACTAAACTATTGGGTACATGCTTTTGATAACAAATCCGATGAATATTTGTGACTAGGCTAGACTATAGTGGGGTAAATTCTCTCTTGAGCAACTTACCCTTAATTAACTCGATTTCTCTCGAACACCAAGTTGCCACATGAAGAACATCCTCTACCTTAGCCCACTCGCTCTCTCGAGCTGAGTGTTTGGGAGAAGGACTAGGGTTCACTCTCTCGAGCTGAACCTCATGTCGACCCAATTCCACCGGCCATCAATTTAGTAGTTTTAGTTTTATGACCTCTCTCTCTCGAGCAAGCCAAAAACACAAAGGTGAAATCGTATTTGCAACTACAATTTCATTAAGTTCCAACACAACTACTAAACGAAATCACATTTAAACAACGATTAAACTATCATCAAGCAAGACCCAACAATTAACTTAACCCATATTCACAAAATCACACCCCACGAATTGGGGTTTTAGCTAAACATGAACAAGAGATAGAAATTTATACCAATATTAGTTTGCATTCAAATGGGTATGAAGATTTAAGTCTCAAAATTTAAGTCAACAGTGAAGAATCTGGAACACCCAAACCCAAAATCTTAGAGTTGAAACCCTTTGGATCTTCAAGTTTTTCAAAACCCTCTCCAAACTTGAAAATATTCTAAGTCTGAATATAAAACTTGATACTAAAGAAAAAACTTCAACTGGTATTTATAGTTTTCAGAAAGTGTGTTGTAAAGGATCCATTAGGCGTAGTTAGTCGGGATCGCCGACCCATTCGGCGATCCGCCCTTTGGTCTACTTCATCGCCTTTCAGCGCTTGCCTTCAGCATCTTTGCGTCCTGGATCATTGGGCGATAGAGTACTGCTTCACGGAACTTCTCGGTGACACGCTGACTGCTCCATTTCATCGCCAACTTGATCTTTCCCTTCATGGCTCAGCACACTGGAACAAAAGGCGAGATTGTAGGCCTTTCGGCGATTCGCCTAACGGATTAGGTGATCGTCAGGCCGTTGTTTCTTCCTCTTTTCAGCCACTTTGTTCCTTTTTGCTCGATAGCATCCACGCTTCCGTCTCTAAGTTTAAATACCTGAAATTCAAGCATTTACATCAGCTATTGAGAAAAAATATGCATTTGAGGACACTAATTCTATCAAAAACAATCCCTAAATGAGTCCAAATTGTGGACTCATCAACACCCCCAACTTAAACTTTTGCTTGTCTTCAAGCAAACTCAAGTTCAGCTGTTCAAAAAGGGATGTCCCAAATAGTGCTGCACAAGACTCAATTATGAATGCACACAACAAGACTCACTTTACTCATGCAAAGATCAAATGTGCACTCAAAGTTTCAAGTTGTGACACACCATTATCAAAGAATCTCAAGCTCACAATACTTGCTTCAAATGCAAGTTCAAGCTCAACTATAGTGTTCAAATGCCCTCACACAAAGAATGATTTCATATTCACACAATGGTTTACAGTTTAAAGCTTCAAAATCAGATCTAACGCTCACACTCACAAAGATGAATACAATGCATAATTTCACCTATAGGTTTGCCTGTATTTTCCAATCAACATTTGCTTCAGCTCACTCAAAATCACAAAGGTCTTTCAAGGCTTGTAATGGGGCGGAGTGCAAAGGTATGGTCATTTAGGCTCAGTGACTTTCATCCTCATGAAATGTGGTGTTCTCAACACTTTCTTTCCTTTTCTTTCATCATTTTCATTAGTGCTCATAAGTCATCCTATTATTCACTTTCCATGGATTGTTTGGGAACCCCATTGCTTTTGTACTTTTCAACTTTATTCCACAACTTTTCTTTTTCATTCTTTTTCTTTTTCTTTCTTCTCTCTCTTTTTATATGGAGGGTTCCATTTTTCTCAACACCATGGGCTAAAGGGGACTTTCCTTGAACTTCTTGATTTTCCCTTCCCTTTTCACCACACCCCCAACTTAGGCTTTTGGCCTAAGTTGGCTATTCGACTAACCACAACATCATGAGGATTATGGGTGATGGATAAAGAAAGGTCATTGTTTTCATCAAGTTTCTTCCAAAGAAGGTAAGTCTCAAGGGGTGTTCAAAAGCGGTTCACACACTTACACAGTAAGACACAAAAGAGGTATATGTCAAATTGGCTCACACTTTTCGAAGTTGCCTAAGATCTTATCAAGAGATAACATCACTTAGTTGACCGGGCCAACGAGGCAAATTCTAGGATCCATCATGCATGGTTCACATGTAAGCTCATCACACTAGGCATTAACACTATAAATCAAACAAGACTCCACACTTTCGCTAGTGTGCAACGATAATCACAAGAGACTCAATTTGATAATTGGCTAGTCACAACGAGATGCAAATAGTTCACATATTGTCTATGCAACTTCATTTGGCCTCATTGTAGCCGCACATTCATGCTTGTTCGATTCTAAGCACTATCCAAGTCATCGGTATTGATCGGAACCGATACACTAATTTGCGAAGAAATAGCCACATTCAACATAGAAGGGGTGGCAAATTTTTTTTGGATTGGTCAAAATCATTTTGCAATTTAAAACATAGAGCCACAAGATCAAATCTTCCACGAAAACAGTATTTAACACAATTATAGCTTACAACCCAAATACATAAACGAAACACAATTCACGAATAGCACACAAAGGTGGGCCTCAACCCACCAGAAATAAAAGAAATTTGTCCTCAAATGCAAGTAATAAAATATCCAGAATGTAAATTAAAGAAAGACAGAGAGGGAGGTAAAGAGGGGGTCCTGTCTAAGTGGTCGCTCCATCTGTCTGGGCATCGGAGCCCAATGTGACCTCAGAAGGACCAGCTACACTGGATCTAGCAACATAATCTATCATAATTGCTTCAGTCTTGATTAGGTCTTCATCTGCATCTCCCTGAGTCTCCTCAAGCATCTCTTCATCAGTCTCTGCCTCTGACTCAAGAGCGACTGTCTGCTTCATTCCATCCCCATGTCCTATAGTGGTTTGAGGCATCTCAAGCACAACTAGAATCTCCACTATTCCACAGACCATGGATATATTGGTGGACTTCAGGTAGTTCACATCTTTTCTGAGCTCAGCAATGGCAGCCTTTAAAGCCATCACCTCCTCCGTGTCCCCTTGGTTGCGCTCACACGCCACTATCCTGACTGTTAGGGCATCAATGTCAATGCTCAGTGGTGTCACATCGTCAGTGAGGGCAGTCTGAATAATCCCCGGAACAGAGGCCTCTAGATCGGCAGCCCGATGATCAACAGAATGGACCGCTATCCCATCCGGATTAGGGAAGCCTGGGTGAGTGGAGGTCTTGAAACAACAACAACAATAGTAGGTCTGGGAGGCGCTCCATCAGTAGAAGAACCTGGAGTGTCAGTAGGAGTAGTAGTGGTAATTGATATACCTGAACGCCCAGGGACCGGAGTAGGCAAAAATGCCTTTGCAGGTGATGATTCTGTGTTCACTAACTCCACCGAGGCTGCCTTCTTTATTTCTGCTTGATCCTTAAGGTACTAGGCTTTGATCCTTCGGATATCAGTAGAGGATGTGGGCAGCACTTCCACATCCTTCTTGGCATCTCGAGGTACCCCAGCTCATTTGCACAGTTCTATGATCAATACTGAGAATGAAAGTGAGGTCTGACTCTGCCTTGCACGCATGAGTATCTCTGGAGCAATGATCGTACCCAAGTTTATCTGAGTTTTCTTCATTATGTAACCCAGGCAGGCTGCCTTGGCAAGGCGTAGGATCGACTCACTATGGGATGGCATAATTGTGCTGCTAATAAAATCGAACCAGATTCTTACAACTATGTTCAATTCTTTCTTTTTAATCTAAGCTCTTTCCGCCAACCACTTCGGAGTATCGTCTGAAATTAGTGGGGCTAACCACTTTTTCATCTCATCCAACTTCTCCATTTTGATCAAGTGCGGGCAGTGATCTCTAATAGCTGTGGACATGCCCAAGATTGCGTTGATCTCCCCACTATCACACTTCACCCTCCTGCCTCTAACAATGACATAGTCAACTTCTTTGAAGGCTGGTGCTAGCTGCTTTTTCTGGGGTATTAGTGCACTGTATGCACTTTAGAACTCTCTTACCCAGTTTGGAATATAAGGACCACGGGGTCTGGTGAAAATTTGGAACTTGTGGTGTCTCAAACACTCCATTATCTCTGGGTACATGTCAATAACCCCATCTGTGGATAGACGCTTTTCCTCAAGTATCGTCCTCAGCCCCTCAGCCTTTAATCTATTCAATGACTTGGGCAGAGGGCCCTGTACTGGAGGTGCCAACACTATTGCCTGCTCTGGGACTGGACGAGTAGGAGTGGTAGGCTGAGACTTCCTGATCCTAGATGGATCATTCAGCCTTTTGGATCGTAACTCAGCCCTCTGTTCCTCCGTCTAGTCATCCTTTATCAGAACCCAAACCCTCACATTCAGATGGGTTGGGGTCATTGGTATAAAAGGCATCACTGTTGGAGCTTGCTTTTGATAACTCAGGGGCTTTGTCTTTGCCCTTGCCTTTTCCACCAGTTGTGGAAAGTTTTGCGGCCTGGCCCCTGGATGCAGCTGCATCCTTATTAATTATAATCCCTTTTGTTTTCCCTTTGCGTGGCATGTATCTCCCAGCAACTTTAGACCTAGCCATGTTTGCAATTATAGTGGGAAAAATTAGACAGACTAACTCAAATTCATGTAAACATAGTTGCAGAAAGACTCGCTGAATAAATCGGTGAATCGCCAAATCGCTTTGGCGAGCTAGGTCGAGCTCACTGACAGGATTGGCTTAAATTTTTTAGCATGTTGGCAATGGGAAGGCCTTTTCGGTGAGTCACCGACTTCTTTCAGCGAGCAGGGTTTTGTCCGCTGAAAGATACAGTGCAATACAGGTTCATGAGTGCAAATAAAGGGCGATCTAGAAGATGATCGACGAGTCGTCGAGTGCTTTTGGCGACCTCTGGCTTCTCGCCGGAAGTTACAGAAACCAATGACAAATATAGCATGAATTTAAAGGAGAGATGGGATCATTAGGCGAACCGTTGAGTAGTTCGGCGAGCTCGACCTAGCTCGCCAAACAGCCTAACGTGCCTACATTTGACCCATCTTCTCAAATTCAATCCACAATCCCCGAAAACAAAATTTAACTATGCACTAGTACAATTAAACTCAGACCCATAATACTCAACCATGCTAAACGCTACGCACGCATAACCTCACGAAATTTAACTCATTTCAACTCGCAACAAAATGGGAGTTCAAAAATCAAGATAAAATGGGTAAGATCTACGAATTAAACTCGGCATTCAAATGATCTAAACCTATCAGAGAGGCCCAGTACATGACAACCAGATAATATCACTTGCATAAGGGTTCAAATATCAAAAATAAATGCGGGGTTTGGGAAAACCAACCTTTACTGCCGATTAAAACAAGATTAAAATGCTAGGCGACAAAGTATTCCAATTCCGAGCACAAATCAATCACATAAAATACTTGTTGAATGCGTAAATATTGAAAATACTAAGTAGGTGCGAGTTTGTGAAGGTCGAAAGTAAAGGTCGAAAGTGAATGAAAATGAAAAGGGTTGAAAGTTTAACTTATGGCTTTATAAAAATTACCCAGATCTCTCCCATTCGGCGACGTTAGTACTGCTCACTGATCCACTCGGCGACACGCTGAGTGATCACTTACCTCGCTGAGTTTTACAGGACCTTCAGTCAAAGTGAGGGTCCAAACAACGGTTTACATCGGGTTCGCCGACCTGTTCGGCGATTCGCTGAATGGACTTGAAGTTCACCAAAAGCAATTTCCACACACTCTCCACACTTTAACCTGCACAATTAGCACACCATTATTTTAAAGACAAAAATAAAGCATTTAAGGCCTTGGGTTGCCTCCCAAGAAGCGCATTAGTTAACGTAGTGGCCAGATGCAAGTCCTCTCTCACTCTTCATCATTGGGGTTGGCCCTAGTGTTACTAGTTGACCCCAATAGTTCATTTGAGTAGAGAGGAGGCATTGCATAAATCATGAGTGTCTTGATCAACTGGATTGATCTAGAATGAGAGCCAATCATCTGATTCAACACTTCAATATTCTCTTTCATCTCTTCCAACACTCGATCTTGTTCGGTGATCTTTTGGCGAATGATTTGTAGTGTGTCCTCGAAACGATTGTTCTCCCTATCTCTAAAAGTTTTCCGCTCATGAGGGGGTATGTACCTCCCTTGACTTTTTCACTGGTCTTCCACCTATGATATTTTGGTGGCTAAATCGTTTAACTGACTTACTAGTGCGGTTAGCTTGAAATCCCTCTTGACTTCTTGGTTCGTCTCCGCCAATTATCTACAATTTCCCTCAGCCATGGTCATGGTATCTGCCTACAATAAAAACTCAAAGAAAACAAAACTAAAAATAAAGTTAGTGAAACTACAACTAACATGAGCTAAAATTTTACTGACTAAGAATTCTCAAATAACACCACTCCTCGGCAGTGGCACCATTTTAATGTTTGCGTAATCAAGACACAACTTCTAATGTAAGTGTCTACGATCGTACAATAGTAAAGTAACCCAACAAAGGGTTGGGGTCGAGTCCCAAGGGAGTGGTTTTTGAGAATTAATAGAAAAATAAAATTAAGTTCTAATTATTTGTAGCTAAAAACATTATCGAATATAAACATGTTAAATCTAAAGGGTGACGCAAGCGTCAATTATCAATGGGGGTTTATAACAGGTAAGCAAGAACAACAAAAATGCAAAGAGTACTAATAAAGGAGATGGGATTCTTGGGATGTGATAGGAATACGGGATAAACTAAACTATTGGGTACATTCTTTTGATAATAGATCTGTTGAATATTTGTGACTAGGCTAGACTATAGTGGGAGTAAATTCACTCTCGAGCAACTTACCCTGAATCAACTCGGTTTCTCTTGAATACCGAGTTACCGCATGAAGAACAGCCTCCGCCATAGCCCACTCACACTATCAAGCTGAGTGTGTGGGAGAAGGACTAGGGTTCACTCTCTCGAGCTGAACCTCATGTCGACCCAATCCCACCGGCCATCAATTTAGTAGTTTAGTTTTATGACCTCTCTCTCAAGCAAGCTGAAAGCACAAAGATGAAATCGTATTTGCAACTACAATTTCATTAGGTTCCAACACAACTACTAAATGAAATCACATTTAAACAACGATTAAACTATCAGCAAGTAAAACCCAACAATTAACTTAACCCATATTCACAAAATCACACCCCAAGAATTGGGGTTTTAGCTAGACATGAACAAGAGATAGAAATTTATACCAATATGAGTTTGCATTCAAATGGGTATGAAGATTTAAGTCTCAAAACAAGTCAAGAGTGAAGAATCCACAAGACCTAAGTCCAAAATCTTGGAGTTGAAACCTTTTGGATCTTCAAGTTCTTCAAAACCCTCTCGAAACTTGAAAATATTCTAAGTCTGAATATAAAACTTGATACTAGAAAACTTGATACTAAAGTAAAAATTTCAATTGGTATTTATAGTTTTTAGAAAGTGTGATGTAAAGGATCCATTTGGCGCAGTTAGTCCAGATCGCCAACCCATTCGGCGATCCACCCATTGGTCTGCTTCACCGCCTTTCAGCGCTTACCTTCAACATCTTTGCGTCCTGGATAATTGGGCGATAGAGTACTGCCTCGCGGAACTGCTCCATTTCATCACCAACTTGATCTTTCCTTTCATGGCTTAGCATACTGGAACAAAAGGCGAGATTGTAGGCCTTTCGGCGATTCGCCTAACGGATTAGGCTATCGTCATGCCGTCTATTTTTGCTTCTTTCAGCCACTTTGTTCCTTTTTGCTCGATAGCGTCCATGCTTCTGTCTCTAAGTTTAAATACCTGAAATTCAAGCATTTACATTAGTTATTAAGACAAAATATGCATTTGAGGACACTAATTCTATAAAAAACAATCCTTAAATGAGTCCAAATCATGGACTCATCAATAAACCAAACCAACGGATCAAATTCTAGGTGTCATCACACATAATGTTTATATTAATCTCATCACACAAGGCATTGGTACCAATATCAATCAAGACTCCACACTTTCTAGCTACCGTGCAATGTTCATCAAAAGAGACTCATTCGATAACCGGCTAATCCCAACGAGATGCTAAAAGTTTATATATTGTCTATGCAACTTCTTTTGCCTCATCGTTGCTGCACATTTATTTCATTCAATTGAGAGCACTATTTGAGTCATCGATATTGATCACAACTGAAACTCAAATTTGCAGAAGAATAACCACAATCACACACAAAAGAGGTGGCAAAATTTTAAGATTAGGTTCAAAAACCATTTTCATTCAAAACAATGGGCCACAAGCTGAAACATCCACAATACAATTCAACAACTAAGATTTATATCAATAAGCCAAATAAGCCCAATATTCACAAAACAATCACAAGAGGTAGGTATGGAAATACCTCACCTCACCCAACAAAAATAAGCATTTTTCCTCAAATTCAACTTAAAACATAATAGTCAATAAAATAATAGAGAGGGAGGTAAAAAGTCATTCTGCCAGGCTAAGCCTGGGGTGAAGTCTGTATCTCAGTCACTCCATCTGTCTGGGCATCAGTGCGCGGGGTCACACTCTCAGGCTGGGAATCATTGCCCGGTGTCTCATCAACCTTGGCTCCACTGGAGCCTGCCATAGAAGTATCTCTCAAGGAAGCCTGTCTAGCTGTCTTAAACATGGCACCCTCTAGATCGTCTAAGTCCTCATAAACAACCTCATCTCACACCTCAAGTAGCTTCTCATCTGTCTCGGCCTCAGACTCAATAGTAATAACATTAGCCGTAGTATCATCTCTGGTGGCAGCCGGAGGCACCTCAGCACTGGCTGGAACAACAACACTCGGATCATCGGGGATCTCCATCGTCCCAAATAGTGAAGTAAAATCTGTGGACTTTAAATTGTCAACATCCTTCCTCAGCTTAGAAATATCGACTTTCAAAGCCATCACCGCATCAGTAACACTCTGCCCTCTCTCACAAATCTCTACTCTTGTTCTGAGGGCATCAATAGAAGCCCTGAGAGGTGTCAGTGCAACACTAATAACTTTCTCAATCATCCCAAGAACCTCGGCCTCTAGCGGGGAAGCACGCACATCGGCAGAATGGGCTACGTGCCCCATTTTGAGAAGTATGGCCTGGGTGATTGGAGTTCTGGAGGTAGTAGTAACAACATCAGATCTAGGGGGTGGGGGAGCAGTAGAAGAATTCAGGGCCTCAGAAGGAGTGGAGCTAGAAGTACTTGAAGGCCCAAAGACCAGAGTAAGCAAGGCTGCCTTTGCAGGTAATGTATTGATATCGATCTCCGGGGAAGTATCCACCGAAGTTGCTCTCCTCCTTTCAGCCTCATCCCGTGTGTAGAGCTGGATGTCGATGGAAGATGTGGGTGTAACCTCAACATCCCTCTTATCATCATGAGGAACAACGTCCCGACGACACAACTCTATGATCACTAGTGGAAAGGGAAAGGACGTCTGGAACTGCTTGGCCCTCATGGCCAACTCCTGATCGATAATCAATTCCAAATTCAGTCGCTTCATGGCTATGATAGACCTTAGATAGGCCACCTTTTGGTGGCGGAGAGTGGACAAATTCTGCAATGGCATGACTGTGTTGCTTATGAATCCAAACCAGTACTGAGGTGCTATGTTTTGGCCTTCTTCTCTTTAGGCACTGATGAGTCCACAAATTGGACTCGTTTAGAGCTTTATTTTAATAGAAATAGTGTCCTTTAATGCTTGTTTTATATCAATACCTGATTAAAATGTTGATGTTTCAGGTATTTAAAGTTTTAGTGGAAGCATGGACACTTAGGCGCAAAACGGAGCAAATAGGGCTGAAAAGAACAAGAAATGGAATCCTGCGGATCGCTGAGTTCAACTTGGTGAGTCACCGAAATGACGTGAACCGCCTTTCATTCCAGTACGCGAAGTCTTGAAGGAAGTGGATCAAAAGGCGAGGAAAGAAGTAGTCAGCGAGTCACCAATTAGTTCCGCGAAGCAGCACTGTACCGCCCAATGATCCAGAATGCGAGGATGTTAAGGGCAAGACACTGAAGGCGATGAGCTGACCCTAAGGCGGATCGCTGAGTTCATCGGTGATCTCGACTGATGTCGCCGAACAATCCTCCGCAGCACAATCTGTGAAAACTATAAATACTAGTTAGAATTGTAATCTGTGTGGAACATTTTTAGTGTAAAAAATATTATAAGGCTATAGTATTTTTCAGTATTTTTCTCTCAAGTTTGGAGAGGGTTTTGTGGAGACTTGAAGAAAGGAGTACTTCTTCCCCAAGTTGGAAGTGGGTATTCTCTATTCACTTTCCTTTGCTTAATTCAAGGTTTAATTTCTTATACCCAGTTGATTTCATTATCATGTTAGGTATAATTTCTTATTTCTTGATGTGGGGCTAAAAACCCCATTCTTGAGGTGTGATTTAGCAAATATGGGTTGATATTCTTGTT
>NW_006239337.1:298924-379766 GCF_000226075.1 Solanum tuberosum | reverse complement strand
AATATGTGTTGATATTGTTGTTGGATCTTGTTTGCTGATAGGTTAGATGTATTTTAATGGTTATTTCACCTAGTGGTTGTGGTTTAATCTAAAGGGTTTGTAGTTGCAAATACAAAGCTACCCATGTGTTTTCGGCTTTCCCGAGAAGGAGGTCGCGAAACCAAATTCACTAGACTGATGGCCTAAGGAGTGGGTCGACATGAGGTTCAGCCCGAGAGGGTGAGCCCTAGTCCCATATCCTAATACTCAGCTTGAGAGAGTGAGTGGGGTAAGGTGTAGGATGGTCTTCATGCGACAAATGTGTGTATGAGAGGAACACATTTGAAACGGGGTAAGTTGCCCGAGAGGGAACTTATTTCCATTTAAAGCTTAGCCTAGTTTCTATTATCTTGCAAATTTCCTATTGAAAGGATGTACCCAACAATATATCTCAACTTGTATTGCGGTCACAACCCAAGAACCTTTCCCCATACTTGATTTTCTTGTTTATTTTGCTGTTTGAGTACTTGTTACAAAACACTCTTTGATGTTTGACACTGTTGTGTCACCTCTTTTTAATTTACTATGTCTTTTATCGCAAATGTCTTTAACTACGACTAACTCGAATGAAATTCTAATTTGTTATTAATTCTCAGAACCGCTCCCTTTGGACACGACCCCAACCCTCGGTTGGGTTACTATATTATCGACGATCGTAGACACTCATATCGTAGGATAGTGTCATTGGTCACGATAAGCATCAAAATGGCGCCGCTTCCGGGGAGTGGTGTTATTTGAGAATTTTTAGTCTAATGTTCTTGTTAGCAGTAGTGTACTCACCTAATTTTAGTTTTGTTTAGTTGGTTGCGTGTTGAGGCAGGACAATGAGTATACATGATGGAAAAGGTGGACCAATGGAGCCTCTTCCAGCAGAGGCGATGAGGCTCAGGGAACACATCCTAAATTTCAAGCATCTCGAAGGAGAACCCTTTCATGAGTCGTGGCTGCGGTTTAAAACACTATTGATACACTGCCCAACTCATGAAATGCCCGATTTAATCCTACTGGAATGCTTCTACAGGGGTCTAAGTTCCGAAAACAGAGAAATAATGAACCAACTCATGCCAAGTGGACGTGAAAAATACCCCTATGAGACCACATCCAAATTCCTTGACCTTGCAGCTAAAACCAACAAGGATGGAGAGAAGGACCAACAATTGACCATTTTGTTGGGTAAGATGAATAGCTTGACCCAAAAGGTCGAAGAACTGGATTTGATGTCCAAAGAAAAGCGCAAGCACCCATCATCTATGGATCAGGGAAGATGCATGGACATTGAAAAATAGACGTATCAATGATACGTTGTTAACCATCCTCCAAAAAGTTGAAATGAGCAAGACAAAGTACTAGAGGAAATTAGAGAAAATGTCGAAACACTGAATCAGATGAGTGGCTCTCATTCTAGGTCTATTCAGCTAATCGAAACTCTCTTGAATCTTGCACTACTTCAGCTTTATTCGTATGAGCAAGCGGGATCACCTAGCTACACTAGGTGTAACACCAAAAGGACGGTGTGAGCATCGACCTGCGTCATGCCACGATGTTAACTAAAGAGCTGTTTGGGAGGCAACCCAAAACCTTTACGAGCTTTAGTTTTATTCTAGAAATAATGGTGTATTAATTTCGTAGGAGAAAACGTGGAGAATGAATGAAAAATGTGGATTGGTAATTGATAGTCCCATTCGGCGAGTAGCTGAACTATTCGGCGACTTCGATCTAGATCACCGACAGACTCTAGATCTAAGCTACATGCTGTAACAATCGGCGGCTAGGGGAATCGCTTGGCACAACGCTAAATCATTCAGCGGTAAAAACTAATATCGCCGAATAAGCAACTAATGGTCCGTTTTTAAAGACCAATAGTTTCAAAAACTGGAAAAATGTTCATTCTCCACTCAATTTCCACTGTAAAAAAACCGGACCTAGTAAGTAAGTTTCATTATCTCTACACTCTTGGTATTTTAGTTGTTGATTCGTGCTAAAGCATGGGATTACATTGCTTCCTAGTATTTCAACACAGTTCAAGCAGCATAACAGGTTGGTTTCTCCCAATTCCCAAAACTACTAAAATTTTGTTCTCTTATTAAATTAAAATTTCTTGGGTTGATATGTACTAGGCCTCTCTATGATAAACCTATCTTGTCAAAATTCCAGATTCGATCTGAGAATCATGCCTAATTGATCTCGATTTTTGAAATCCCTCTTTGCCTGTGCATGAAATGATTTGAGCTTTGGGTGAATGAATGTCATGGGTCTTAATTTAATTTCACTATTGCAACTGTTAATTGTATTTTGGGAATTTGCGAGGTCGAATTCGAATTGAAGGAAGGCACGTTAGGTTGTTTAGCAAACTGAATCAGGTTCGTATAACAACTAGGCGGCTCGCCTAAAGTGACTTTGATCGCCCTCTGTCTGCATTCCTGAATCTTCATTGCACTGTAACTTTCAGCGAACGAACCTTTGATCACCGATAGTAATCAGTGATTCTCATTTTCTCATCGCCGACTAGTGAAAGCTATTAGGGCAAAATCGTAGGCGAGCTCGACCCGACTCGCCAAAGAGATTTGGCGATTCGCCGATGAGTTTGGTGCATCTGTCTGCCACTAAAGGTCTGCACCACTGATTTACTTATTTCTTACTTACTCCTTATTGACTGCAGACATGGCCAGACCCAAAGTTACAAGAAGCAACAAGCCAACTCAAAGCAAGAAAAAGGGATAACAATCAACGATGATGCAGCTGCATCCAAAAGCAATGTTGTGAAACCTTCCAGTGCGAGTAAAAGAGGCAAGGGCAAGGACAAAATCATTGAACTATCAGATGCAAGCTCTTATAACATGGGTTTTTACACCAATGACCCAACAACATACGATAGTGAGAGTATGATCTCAGATGAAGATGAACTGATAGAGGCACGGAGGAATGAGCTACGATCCAAACAGCTTCATGACCCATCGCAGATCAGAAACCTTCAATCCACTGCTCAGACTCCTCCAGCTCCAGAACATGCACTAATACTGGCACCTCAATTACAAGCCCCCCTGTCTAGATCATCAAATAGATTAAAGTCTAATGGACTAAGAACAATCATTGAAGAAAAATGGATGTCCGTAGATAGGGTGATCGATATGTATCCTGAGATAATGGAGTGCCTAAAATATCACAAATTTCAAGTTTTCACAAAATCACGTGGTTCTTATATGCCAAGATGGGTCAGAGAGTTTTATAGTGCATACAGTGCATTAGTACCTCAGCGGAAGAGACTAGTCGAAGCCTTAGCGACCAGGATAGCGGTGTGTGAACACAAGCAAGGGTCCATTAGTGAGATAAGATTTTTAAAAGCTGCCATTGCTGAGCTGCGAGAAGATGTGAATCACTTGAAGGCCACTGATGTGTCTATGGTCTTTGGGACAGTGGAAATTCCAACCATGCCTGAGAGGCCTCAGACTACTACCAGATATGGGGATAGAGCGGAGCAGACAGAAGATTCGGGAGCGGAAGCAGAGACTGATAAAGAGATATTCGAGGGAGCTACAAGAAATGACATAGCAGAGACTGAGGAAATCGTGATAGATGTTGATGTGCAGGCTTCCTTGGCCAAAGCTCTAGCTGCGGGATTCAGTGGAGCGGGTCCTTCTGGAGGTTACCTTCAGCTTTGAAACCGAGATAGATGCCCCGAGCCAGGATCACCTCTTTATCTCCCTCTCAGTCTTTCGTTACTCTACCTTTCAGATTCGTTGTTATTTCCATTTGAGGACAAATGCTTTTATTTGTAGTGGGGTGAGTCCCACCTTTGTGTGTTACTTTGTGTGTTATTTGGATATTTGGGCTGTTTATTTTAATTTGTGTTTTAAATACTGTTTTTTTGTGGATGTTTGAGCTCATGGCTCCTGTTGTTTTAATTGCAAAAGCAATTTTGATCCTTCAAAAAAACTTTTCGCCACCTCTTGTGTTGAAAGTGGATGTTCTTTTGCAAAAATTTAAGTCTCAGTTGCGATCAATACCGATGACTTGAATAGTGCTCTCAATTGAACAAACATGAATGCATGGCTACGATGAGGCCAAATGAAGTTACATAGACAATATGTGCACTCTTTGCATCTCGTTGTGACTAGCCATTTATCGAATTGATTTTCTTGTGAGGACCGTTGCATGCTAGCGAACATGTCTAGTCTTGTCTGACTGAAGTATCGATGCCTTGTGTGATTAGCTTACTTCGAACCTTGCATGAATAAACCTAGAATTTGCCCTGTTAGTCTGATTGATTTAAAAAGGTTTACTCTTGAAATGATCTTAGGCAATTTTAAAGAGTATGAGCCAATTTGACATATACCTCTTTTTGTGGCCTACGCATGAGCGTGTGAAACTTTCTTGAACACCCCTTGAGCCTATCCTCCTTTGGAAGAAGCTTGATGAAACTTAGACTTTTTTTCATCCACTACCTATAATCCTCTTTAGATGTGTTTAGTGAATAGCCAACTTAGGCCAAAAGTCTAAGTTGGGGATGTGGTGAAAAGGAAAAGGAAAAGTCAAGAAGTGCAATAAAGTCTCCTGAACCTATTGTATTGACAAAAACAAAAATAGGGAAACCCTACCAAATAAAAAAAGAAGAAAAGAAAGAGAAAAGAAAGAAAGAAAAGAAAGTCGTGGAATAAAAGTGACAAAAGAAACTGGGTTTCCAAGCAATACATGGAGAACGAATAATAGGATGACTTATGAGCACTAGAAGAAAAATTGATAACGGAAGGGAAGATGATGCCTTGAGAACATCACATCTCATGAAGATGAAAGTCACTGAGCCTAAATGACCATACCTTTGCACTCAACCCCATTACAAGCCTTAGAAAGACCTTTGTGATTTATAGTAAGCCGAATCGAAAGTCAATTGGAAAATAAGGGCAAACATATGGGTGAAAGCATGCATTGTGTTCCTCTTTTTGAGTGTGAGCGTTGTATCTGATTCTTGATCTTACATTGACTCATATCTGTGTGTGAATATGGAATCATTATTTACGTGAGGGCATTTAGATACTTTTGTTGAGCTTGAACTTGCACAAGTAGCAAGTATTGCGAGCATGAGAATCTGTGGTAATGGTGTGTCACAATTGGAATCTTTGAGAACACAAGTGATCCTTGCATAAGTAAATTGAGCCTTGTTGTGTGCATTCATGATTTATTCTTGTATAGCTCCGTTTGAGGCACCCTATTTGAACTGCTGAGCTTGAGTTTGCTTGAGGACAAGAAAAGTTTAAGTTGGGGGTGTTTATGAGTCCACAAATTGGACTCGTTTAGGGCTTTATTTTAATAGAAATAGTGTGCTTGAATGCTTGTTTTATCTCAATACCTGATTAAAATGCTGAAGTTTCAAGTATTTAAAGTTTTAGTGGAAGCATAGACACTTAGGTTCAAAATGGAGCAAATAGGGTTGAAAAGAACAAGAAATGGAATCCTGAGGATTGCCGAGTTCAACTTGGCGAGTCGCCAAAAAGTCGTGAACCGCCCTTCGTTCTAGTACGCGAAGCCTTGAAGGAAGTAGATCAAAAGGCGAGGAAAGGAGCAGTCGGCGAGTCACCAATTAGTTCCGCGAATCAGCACTGTACCACCCAATGATCCAGAATGCAAGGATGCTAAAGGAAAGACACTGAAGGCGATGAGCTGACCAAAAGGCAGATCACTGAGTTCATTGGCGATCTCGACTAATGTCGCCGAACAATCCTCCGCAACAATCTGTGAAAATTATAAATACTAGTTAGAATTGTAGTCTGTGTTGAACATTTTTAGAGTAAAAATTATTATTAGGCTATAGTATTTTTCTCTCAAGTTTGGAGAGGGTTTTGTGGAGACTTGAAGAAAGGAGTTCTTTTTCCTGAAGTTGGAAGTGAGTCTTCTCTATTCACTTTCCTTTGCTTAATTCAAGGTTTAATTTCTTATACCCAGTTGATTTCATTATCATGTTAGGTATAATTTCTTATTTCTTGATGTGTGGCTAAAAACCCCCATTCCTGGAGTGTGATTTTGCAAATATGGGTTGATATTCTTGTTGGGTCTTGCTTGTTGATAGGTTAGATGTATGTTAATGGTGATTTCACCTAGTGGTTGTGGTTTAATCTAAAGGGTTTGTAGTTGAAAATACAAAGCCACCTATGTGTTTTCGGCTTGCCCGAGAAGGAGGTCGCGAAACCAAAACCACTAGACTGATGGCCTAAAGAGTGGGTCGACATGAGGTTTAGCCCGAGAGGGTGAGCCCTAGTCCCATATCCTAACACTCAGCTCGAGAGAGTGAGAGGGGTAAGGCGTAGGCTGGTTTTCATAGGGCAAATGGGTGTCTGAGAGGAACGCATTTGAAACGGGGTAAGTTGCCTGAGAGGGAACTTATTTCCATTTAAAGCTTACCCTAGTCACTATTATCTTGCAAATTTCCTATTGAAAGCATGTACCCAACAATTTATCTCAAATTGTATTACGGTCACATCCCTAGAACCTTTCCCCATACTTGATTTTTTTGTTTATTTTGCTGTTTGAGTACTTGTTACAAAACCCCCTTTGATATTTGACACTTTTGTGTCACCTCTTTTTAATTTACTATGTCTTTTATCACAAATGTCTTTAACTACGACTAACTTGAATGAAATTCTAATTGGTTATTAATTCTCAAAATCGCTCCCTTGGGACATGACCCCAAGTTCGGTTCGGTTACTATATTATCGATGATCGTAGACACTCATATCGTAGGATAGTGTCGTTGGTCACGATATGCATCAGACTCTCCGGGCTCAATCTACCTCAGGGTGGTGTCAAAAATCAAGGGGGCTAGCCAACCCTTTAGGTCATCTAGAGTCTTTCCAGTAGTCATACTCTGGTATTCGTGTACGAAATCCGTAGCCCTCAGAAATACAACGTTGATACAATCGCTGCTTGATGTGCCGCGAAATCTTGGCAGATTTGATGCTTGAAAACTAAGGATTAATACTAGAATTGAGTGTACTTTTTTATGCTTTGATGTGTTTGTTAAATGTATAGACAGATTCTTGCTTGCGTGAAAAAAATGGAAAAAGAAGAAGAATATGATTGTGATCAAGTTAAGACCACAAGCATCTAGACGGGTCGTAGTCCTTGTCAAGAACTGTAGTGCTAGACGTGAATTATTTCCAGTATGAAGGCTTGAAGAAGTTGAGATTATGTTGGACCAAGTAAGGATCACAGACAACGGTGACGGACAGTGGTCCCTATGACGGTCCGTTGAATTGCCCGTGGTACTTACCCAGTGTGTTGACCTTGAAGATCTAAAGTGGCAGAAGTGCCAAGTAAAGACCATGAGTGGCTTAACGAACCGTGAAGCCCTTGACGGGTCGTAGAAGTTGTCGTGAAGTGTCCGACAGTTCAGTCCTACTTCGAGTAGGACTCTTTTTAAAACACTTTTGTTTAAATTAATTAGGTCGTTTTTTAGTTTTTATCTCATCTTACCTTGAACGACGAACGGGTTTCATTATTCTTAACTTTTGGTTTTGAAGATTAATATTGAATTAAGTTTGGAAGTTGAATTTTTTATTCTTGAATTATCAAAGTACATATCAATTTACTTATCTTCGTAGTATTTTTCTCGTCATGTTTTAATTATATTCTTCTAAATGCTTACGTGAAATCATGAGTGGCTAGATACCACAACTTGGATTGTGGGATCTATGGAGTAAATCGAAGTGTAATTCCGTAAAGCGAGTGATAGGTGATTTATAGTTTCAAATTATAATTTAGCTTTCGTTATTCATGTATTCTAATGAGTGCACGCATTGGAGTGAGCATGTCTGTCATTTGTTCGAGAGAAAATGATAAGTAGGAAAAAGCTAAATTAACAGGAAGAAATGGAGTCAAAGTTTGAGTTCGAGAGAAAAGAACTTTAACACTATTGTAAACGAGGGTACAACTAGTAACACTCTGGGACCGAGAGGACTTGAGTGAAAATTATCTATTTAGACTGAGAAGTATCAGATATATTTAAATCGTATGTATTTTGTAGAAATAAATTGCCTGAAACTCAATTACAGAAGAACATTAGATGTAACGTTATGGGGAACACAATCCTAGTTTCATTTAATCATCGAAACAACTTTAGAACTTAAAACTCTGTAATTGTTAATCTGGATTTCATTACCAATTTTAGTTACTAGAACATCACAACTAAACCGATTTTACTTTCCATAACTGTTTCTTTAGGAAATAATAACGACATTTGAGTAAACGCGACAGTGAAATCATTTCTCTAAAGAAGTTCTATCAATTGATTTCGACCGTTTATATCTCTTAATTGAGGTGTAAGTTTGGACGTATCAAATTTTGGCACCGCTGCCGGCGAATTTCAATTCAGAAGTGTTTTACTAGCTTTTATTCTAGTTGTAGTTATCTTTCCTAATTTTACGTCCTGTTCTTTGTCTGTTTCTCTTCCAGGTGAGTTCAACAGTGTATGCCAAATACTAGAAATAAGGGAGCCACATTGATCCCATACGACCTAGAACTTCGGAACACACTTCGTAAAATGGTGAATGTAAAAGAACTTGAGGCTCAGAGGCAAAGACTGGGACTGGAAGCTAAAACCGCTGCAAGAGGTATGCATCAGAATGCTGTAAATAACCCGCCTAGGGTGGTGGAAGAAAACATAGAAGTGGATGAAATAATTCCTCTCCACGCTAACCAATAGCTCCAATGGGTGGAACACATCATCCAACTCACATGATGTATGAAGAGAATGACTTAGACATAGATGGAGCAGGAGCCACATGAGTGATAGTGTTACCTGCACTACCTCTAGGTGTGAAATTCAAAATAACCAGCACTATGATTCAATTACTGAATCTGAAAGGTATATTCATGGGTGAAGCTGGTGATGATGCTAATCAACATCTGATGAACTTTGTGGCGATTTGCAAATCATAAGAAATTCTTGGAGTTAGCCAAACAACGATGAGATTGAGGCTGTTTCCATTGTCTCTTACTGGAGAGGCAACCAACTAGTTGAATGAGATGTCGGATGACTCAATCAAGACTTGGACTGAGTTGAAGGAAGCTTTCCTAGAACGATTCTTTTCGGAATCAAAAGAGCTGCAAATGAAGGACGAGATAAGTGCCCATAAGCAGCTACCAGGAGAAGTGATGCATGCCACTTGGTGGAGATTCAGCCAAAAGCTGAAGAAATGCCTAAATCATGGTCTCACTGAGACATCTAAAACAAGCTTTCTATAGATCTTTGAATTATGTTACTAAACTTGTTGCTGATGCAGTATGTGGAGGATCATTTATGAGGAAGCCATTCTCAGAGAGCATGCAACTGATGGACGAGGTGTTGAAGAATAACAGGGCACTATGGATGCAAAAGTAGGAGATCTTGGGTACACTTTTGAACATTCAGCTGAACAAAGGAAAAGGGAAGAAGAAAGGGATAAGGACATGGCACACATGAGGACCCAAATAGATCTACTCACGAAGCATATTATTTCAAAGTCTAAAAAGGTAAATGCTGTGGGACAGCTAAACAGGTATGAAGATTAGGATATCGATCTAGATGAGAAGGCTAATTACCTGGGCAACCAAGGAGGTTTTCAAAAATTTAACTTAAGAAACTAGGGTTACAACTCTAGAAACGCAGGTCGGAACTACTCTAGAGAAGGACAATATGATAGGCCAGCAAACAGAGAGCAGGGAAAATGGCAAAACAGAGATAGGTACATAAATGATCGAAGTGGTGTGTATGTGTCCCCAGGTAATAGAGACCGGGTAAGTGGTAGTTCCAGTGGGTCTAAATTGGAAGCCATGTTGGCCAAGGTGCTCTAAAAGATTGAATCAACTGATGCAGGAGTGAAGGAGATGAAAGGTGATTTCTCCAGTATGAGTCAACTGGTAGACTCTCACACCACCTCCATCAAGCAAAGTGAGCAGCAGTTGGGGCAACTTTCAGCCTCATTAAATCAGAGGAAGAATGGGTCACTACCAAGTGACACGATCCAAAATCCTAAGATGGATGGGCATTGCATGGCTATCGCCCGCAGGAGTGGTAAGATTCTTAATGACCCAATTTATGTAGGTACTAAACATGAGCAGGTGTTGGAGCAAGGTGGAAGAGAAGAGGATGAAGCTGAACAAGTAGATGAATTGGAGGATGCTCAACCAATAGCAAAACCAGCAGGAGCAAAAAGAAAAAGAGGTTGAGGGAACTATGCCTTTACATCAGATCCCAAGACCACCTCCTTCTTTCCCTCAAAGGCTTAAAAAGAAAGCTGAGGATGGGAAATTCACAAAATTAATCACCATGCTGAGATAGCTAACAGTGAATATCCCACTGGTGGAAGAACTAAAGCAGATGCCAAGATATGCCAAGTTCATGAAAGACTTGGTCACAAAGAAAAGAGCTATAAGTATTGATTTGACTGATAATGTTCAGCACTGTAGTGCTATTGCTACCGGGTCTCTGGCACAAAAGAAGGAGGATCCGGGTGCATTCACCATACCGTGCACCATCAGATTAATCGAATTTGCAAAGGCCTTGTGTGATTTAGGAGCCAGTATAAACTTGATGCTGCTGGCCATCTACAAGCAATTGGGGTTACAATGATGGCAGGTAGGTCATTGAAGCAACCTGTGGCCATCCTATGTGATGTACTCGTAAAGGTGGACACGTTCATCTTTCTGGCAAACTTCATAATCTTGGAATATGAAGTGGATTTTAAGGTTCCCATTATTTTGGGAAGACCATTTCTGGCCACAGGATGAGCATTGGTAGATGTTGAGAAAGGAGAACTGTAATTCAGACTCAACAAAGAAAAGGTAAAGTTTGATATTTACAGGTCAATGAAATAACCACATGACATGAATGTGGTGTCAGCGATAGAGGTTTTTGATGAAGAAGAGATTGGAGCAACCATTGAGGAAAGGCTGGCTGTTGAAACATTAACAGCCGTTTTGATGAACTTTGAAGCTGATTTTCGGTCTGACTATGTAGAGACCGTGAATGCTTTGCAGGTAATGGGAGCACACGCTTATGCTCCAAAGAAACTGGACTTGGATTTGAAAAATAGGCCAAGTCCTCCAGCAAAACCATCTATTGAGGAGCCACCTGTGCTGGAACTGAAACAGTTACCCAGTCACCTGAGGTATGTATTTTTGGGACTAACAACACTTTACATGTGATTTTGGCTGCAGATTTGAATGATGAATAGGTTCAAGCTGTGATCAAAGTGTTGATAAGGTACAAGAGAGCTATTGAGTGGACCATTGCTGACATCATCAGGATACCTCCGAGTATATGCACCCATAAGATCCAACTTGAGGAAGACTGCAGACCAAGCATTGAACACTAGTGGAGGTTAAACCCACCTATGCAAGAGCTGCTTAAAAAGAAGATCATCAAGTGGTTAGATGCTGGGGTGGTATACCCGATTTCTGATAGTCACTAGGTTAGCCTAGTGCAATGTGTTCCCAAAAAAGGTGGTATGACTGTGGTTGCAAACACAAAGAATGAGTTGGTCCCACAAAGACTAGTCACTGGATGGAGAGTGTGCATGGACTACAATAAGTTGAACAAGTGGATCTTGAAGGATCACGCCCTGATGCCATTCATCGACCAGATGTTTGACATGTTGGCTGGAAAAGGGTAGTAGTATTTCTTAGATGGATACTCTAGCTACAACCAGAAATCAATTGCTCCTGAAGATCAGGAAAAGACCACCTTTACATGTCCTTATGGCACCTTTGCATTTAAACGCATGCCATTTGGACACTGTAATGCACCAACAACTTTCCAGAGGTGTATGATGTCTATCTTCTCGGACATGGTGGAGGACACTCTGGAGGTCTTCATGGATGACTTTTCAGTGGTAGGTGACACCTTTGATGACTGTTTGTTTAATCTTAGCAGCACCCTACAAATATGTGATGAGGCTAATCAAGTGCTGAACTGGAGAAGTGCCATTTCATGGTTAAGGTAGGCATAGTCCTTGGGCACAAGGTGTCACAAAAGGGATTAGAGGTCGACAAGGCCAAAATTGAGGTTATTGAAAAGTGGTCTCCGCCTATCTGTGTGAAGGGTGTTCGAAGTTTCTTAGTACTTGCTGGATTCTATAGGCGTTTCATCAAGGATTTCTCAAAAATTGCACACCCAATGTGCAAGCTTTTGGAGAAGGAGGTGAATTTTTTTTTTGATGAGGCATGTCTCAAAGCCTTTGAATGCCTAAAGGAGAAGCTGATTTTTGCCCCAATGATCATTGGCCCAGATTGGGCTGAGCCATTTGAGGTAATATGTGATGCTAATTGTATTGCTTTAGGAGTTGTATTGGGGCAGAAGCGCAACAAGATGTTTCATCTGATTTACTATGCTAGTAAGTCACTAAATGGAGCCCAGCGAAACTACACAGTTACTGAATAGGAACTACTGGCGGTGGTGTATGCTTTTGAGAATTTCATAGCTTACTTGCTAGGTACTAGAGTGATAGTCAATACGGATCATGTAGCTTTGAGATACCTCATGCCAAAGAAATATGCCAATCCAAGGTTGATCAGATGGGTGTTACTTCTTCAGGAGTTTGATTTTTAGGTTAAGGATAGGAAAGGTTGTGATAACCAGGTGGTTGATCACCTGTCTAGGTTGGAGGCTGAAAAGAAAGAGGAACTCGAGCTTGAAATAAATGATTCATTCCTGGATGAGCAGGTATTAGCCTCTACTCTTGATCTCATTCCTTGGTTTGCTGATTTTGCTAACTTTCTTGTTAGTGATTTGATGCCTGAGGGGCTGACATTTCAGCAAAGGAAGAGGTTCCTACATGATGTAGGTAAGTATTTCTGGGATGAACCTTATTTGTACAAAGTATGTGCTGACAATATCATTAGGCGATGCATCCCTGAAGCAGAGATGTTGCCCATTCTAGAGGCATGTCACTCCTCTCCAGTAGGTGGCCATCATGGAGGTGCTCAGACAACCCACAAGATACTGCAATGTGGGTACTACTGGACTGGCCCATAATTCATCAGGATGCGATGGACATAGTAAGGAGTTGTGATGTGTACTAGCGGCAATGAGCCATCTCTCGGCGTCATAAGTTACCCATGACACCTATTCTGGAGGTGGAATTGTTTGATGTGTGGGGAGTCGATTTCATGGGCCCATTTATGAGCTCCTATGGGAAGAAGTACATATTGGTGGCACTGGACTATGTGTCCAAATGGGTTGAGACAGTTGCTTTGCCTGAGAATGATGGCAAGAGTGTTGCTGGTTTTCTGAAGAAGAATATCTTCTCAAGGTTCGGCACATCCAGAGCTATCATCAGTTATGACGGTTCTCATTTCTGCAACAAGGTATTCAGTGCACTTCTGGCCAAATATGCGGTTAAACAACACAATGTGGCAACTCCTTATCATCCGCAGACCAGTGGCCAAGTGGAGGTGTCCAATAGAGAGATTAAGACGATTTTGGCTAAAATAGTGAATGCCAACATGATAGATTGGGCACAAAAGTTAGATGATGCTCTATGGGAATATTGTACAGCTTTCAAGATGCCTATTGGTATGTCTCCATATCAATTGGTGTTTGGAAAGGCATGTCATTTGCCGGTTGAGCTTGAGCATAAAACACTCTTGACTTTGAAGAAGCTGAATCGCAGTGGGAGCAAAACAACAAACCTCGTACTGGATCAAATTAATAAGATGGATGAGTTTCGTTTGAGAGCATATGAGAGGTATGTACAAGGAGAAGATGATGATGTATCATGATAAGCATATTGAGAATAGAACCTTCACTCTTGGTGACTTGGTGTTACTTTTCAATTCTAGACTTCGTCTGTTTCTGGGGAAGTGGAGATCTAAATGGTCTGGACATTTTAAGGTAACTCAGGTATTCCAGTCAGGAGCTACTGAACTAGAGAATGACAAGGGAGAGAGGTTCAAGGCTAATGGACAGCGAATCAAGGCATACTTGGGGGTTCCAGAAGAAGTGAAAATTATGGAGGAATGTAAACTTGATGAAGTTTGAGTAATCAAGTAAGCTGCGTCACGCCGAGACTTTAAATTGTGCGCTGCTTGGGAGGCAACCCAAGATTGTAATTTTAATTGGTACTTTCCTTTTCCTTATTTTTCTTTGTTTTTATAGTCACTACGTGTTGATGTGTGCAGAAAGGAGTGGACTAAGACTCGCAAAAACTGAGTGCAGATAGTTTTTCACGAGCAGTCCCACAGGCAACTTCACGGCCCGTCATCCTCTGCAGCAGCCAAAGGATGCTACTAGATATTGACATAAAATGGTTCACGGAAGGGTTCACGGTCCGTCATAGTTTGTACGGACCGTCTAGTCTCTTGTGAACCTCAAGTAAGTGCATTTTGTTCAAGTCATATTCACGAACCACTATACGGACCTGGTGCCCATCATGGGCAACTTCACGGTCCGTCGTCCCTGATCCAGAATGTCTGCAACCCTACCCGACCCACGCGTAAGGAAGAATTGAAATTATACGTATATAGGTTGTTTCCAATGCCAAAGGTCAGTATTTCTTCTCTTTTTCCTCTTCCACAAAGGTTACTCAAAGGTTATAAAGGTTTGCATCATCTACAAGTTCTAAATTCATAAAAGAAGTCGCAACCCTAGTTCTACGGATTAATCACTTGAAGCCAAATTCATTTATTCTGTTTTTGGGTGAGAATTTTGATACCATTCAAAGTAAGTTTACTGTTAACTTGTTATAAACATGAACTTATCAATCAACAAGTTAAAACTACCTTGATTGTGTCGAATTTGAGCATTATTGTTGATGAATGATTATTGGTGATTCCTAATTGTTGTGGGTTAGTTTGAATTGCATAAATTTGATTGTTCTTGTATGTGGGTATGATCACCGTAGGTCGTGATTGTGTTTGATGTAAATGATGATTGATATATGTGTTAGAGTGATTGAACTCATGTGCTAATAGATCTTGTAACTTCCTGATGAGGTGAAATTGGGCATAGGTTGTTGTTGGAAGGAAAGAGTACTGAAAAAAGGGCCAAGTGTAAGTCCATGATGGGCTTCACGGACCATGGAATCAACTACGGGTCGTGATACCCCTTGTGGACCACACTTGGACAAAAGAGAAGTACACTGGGGAGGACCACAATGGTCTTCACGAACCGTGGTTCACTCCTCGGACTGTGAAGTCGTCCGTGATCCATTCCAGTACACTGACCCTCATAGTTAAGTCACTATTTGATATTCATGAGGGCCTTCACGGACCGTGGTACCCACCACGGCCCGTCTTGGCTTCCGTACAAAAACATAAAATAAAAAAATTTAGTTTCACTTTCTATATTTTTATTTCTTTTATGTAGTTTGATTTTGTGGCCCTTCCCAATGATAGATTGGGTGATGACTTTCTTAAGGCAAGGCGTCACTTTGTAATTACACAGGGAAAGTCTGAGTACCCGACAGTGTGTTGTTTTACTGAATTGCTTATTAATGGGTGGTTGCATTGTTCAGGTACTATGGCACCCCGAAGAAAAAATACAGCTACACCTTCCTCACCTACTGCTTCGCAATTCGAAGGTGATCAAACTCAGGAATCTGGTAGTTCGGAAGTACAGATAAATGTTACACCGGAAGATCACCCACCTCAATCTACTAGATCCAGAATAGCGAGGGTCATTCTCCAAGACACACCTCCCAGTCTGAAGAGGGAGGTAGTAGTTCCGGTAGTGGTGAGGAATCGGGAAGTAAATCTAATGCTGGTTCAGGTAGCCAGTATGATGATGGTTTGAGAGGCAGTGCAAAGTCCAAAAGTGGCTCTCAGGAAGATGCTACCACACCTCCACCTACAGTCAACACCGAAGCTAAAACTGGAGCGCATGATGAGCCAGGTACATTAGGAGAAGATAAACAAATTACCACTGATGACACCATGGTGCGATATGTGAACATCCATGAAGTTGATACCGTAGTGAGATAACAGCTGATTGACTGTTTCCGCTCTATGTGGACTGTAAACAGGTGCGAGGACTTCTTTAATAATGGAATTATGACCAAGTCTGGTAGTTTTAATAAGAGATCAATCATGCTTGAGACTAGAGTGGTGGTGGCTGATATCAAAGCATTTCCCGATATTTATCGGATCTTCAAGTTTCATTAGTTTGACTGGATGAATAATGCACCTGGAGACTATTCTATCCATCTAGAAAGAGAGTTTTATGCGTCTTATGCAACCACATTGATGAACTTTACTACAGAAACTGAGACAACTAAATGGGGACAAAAGGACATTGCCATTACTTGGGGTCCACTCAACTCAATTATGGTTCAGGGAAAATCGATAGATATCTTCAAAGCTACTATCAACAGGAAGTTGCATGGCCCGGAATACACTACACCAGCTTCAGTTGGACTTTTTGAGGCCAAACATCATGAGGTCACCAGTGATACTACGATGGAGATTCAGAGTTCTCGAGAGAGAGTCTTGCGTTGGATTGCGAGGCAAATCGCTGTAGATGGGGAGAATGCAGTTTGGGTCACAACAACGCCAACATTCATTACTAAAGCTTCACTATCTTTTCCGGCCAAGGTTTGGTGGGCTATTTTCCGTGCACAATTGAGACCGACAACTAATGATAATACCTTGTCTTCTTCACAGGCCTATTTGGTAGCGTGGCTTATGGTTGGTTACCCGGTAAATGTGGGGTAGATTATAGCGACTGAGATGAGAGACATGGCACTGAATGAGAGAGGCTGACTTTCATTTCCCTGTCTCATAGGGAAACTATGTCGCAAGCGAACATTCCCCCACACAGGCTAGTTGATAGATTGGGTGAAGCATTTAGACTTACCCAAGCTTCTAAAATCAAAGATATCGCGAACCATCTTTTTAATGCAAAATCTGGAGTTGTGGGTTCTTTTGTTGTTGTTCCTCACGTCCCAATTGACATTCCACATGCGGATAGAGGGCTGAGCAGGGGGAGTCGTCACAACCATTTACAGAGGCACCACCACCACCACCTTCGGCCTCATAGGCTTCAGGTACCTTTGTCACTACCCTATTCTTTTTCTTGAGAAATTGGTTGCAGATCAGTGCCAGACCAGGACCTTAGTCGTCCAGATTGTACATTGGATGCCCCAGCAAATAGAGTGAGATGTGTTAGCTGTGAAGAAAGAGATAAAAGATGAGATACGGAAGGAGCTGGCTGTCTTAAAAGATAGGATGGATGGTTTGGAGATCCTTGTCCAGGATCGATTCCAGGCTGCCAGTTCAGTAGATACTAAAGAGTTCAAATCACAATTGGCTGATATGAGAGTTCAGGTTGCTAAACTAGCTGAAAAGCTAGTACAGATGCCCACTCCGATCATGCCATATTCTTTGATGCAATTGCTCAGTCAGGCACCCTCCACTCAATCACTTGATGATTTCTGGGGTGAACTACCCAACAGTAAGTCCGGCAAGAGGAAATACAAAGCTGGAGAATTAGATGAGGAGCTACCTACTGACCTGTCTAGAGAGGAAAGAAGGCAACAAAAAAAAGCCTGCAGGGCATCAAGGAAGGAAGTTCGAGAAAAAGAAGCACTTGAGCAACAACAGAGAGATGCAGTGCTAGATGGAGCTTCTGGTAGCGGAGTACCTATCCCGGTGAGTGGTAGCCAGCCTCATCATGCGCTGGGTTCTGAGAGTGCACCCATTGATAAGGTTACCAATGCTGATCCGATACCAGCGCCTAGAGCGCCGTATGTATGACCCCTCCTCATAGCCCTATTTTGATTTTCTTCATTGACTTTAACGGTAAAGTCTTTTTATTTGGGGAGAGGGAGGTTAGCAACCTTCCATTATAGCTATTAGGTTGAATCTGTGTGTATTATGTGAACATCATGGTTTTGTTTTTGTTGTGATAAGAATATGAAGTGTTTGTGTGTTGAGCTGTGCAACAACTAGTCTGTGAAAAATGAGGACCTTAATCTGAAATTTGACTATTAGGATATTTAGATGACATCTTAGATACTTACATGTTGAACATTGCTAGTTTGATAAATAAATTGGTGAACCAAGAAACTGGAGAATGTAGTCCTATGTCATGTGTGTGTGAGTTTTGCTCAAAGTCTAACTCTAGCAGCAGAACTAGAACTTGCCCGAGTAGTCTTGCTTAGATCTGAGAATAACCGGATAGGAGAGGATCAGTAGGCCATTTTTGTTAAGCCATTAAAAAGCCAGAAATAAAACAACCAAATAAAAAGCTTATCACTTGAACCCAATTTGAGACTGAAAATCAGTCTTTGTTCTTACCCAGTAAATATCATATCCTTGGGTCTCCGAAGATACGATGTCACAACTCAGGCCAAAAGTTTAAGTTGAGGGTGATTGCAATCTGAGAAGAAAGAAGAAGTGAAAAAGAAGGCTCAACCAGTAAGCTGAATGCATATTAAAAAAATGAAGAAAAAAGAGAAAAGAAAAGAAAAGAAAAAGAAGAGAACAGAAGAAAAAGAAAAAGAAAAAGAAAATAATGGCTGTTGGGATGTGCTGAAATGAAGTAAAAAAGGGAATTGCTCAGAAAAGAGTTGTGTGCAAAGGGACTAGTCACTCACAAACACAAATATCCATTCCCTAGCCTGAGCCTATGTTAGAAGCCGATAAAGTCCTACAGTGATCCTATTCCGGGTGTTTGAAAGATAGAGCATAGAAAACAAGGGCAAGCCTATGGTAGTTCGTTGTTAGTGTTAGAAGTTCTTTGAGAGTTCGAGCGTAGTACTTAGCCCCAATTATCATGAGTGAGGGACTTCTTTGGTGTTAGGACACAGTGATTGCATTCGAGAGTAGATTGTGTTAGTTGATAGTTCACAGGCATAAGCATGATCGACTGTGAGTAATGAGATGTCATATATTGATCCTTTCATGTTAGATTCATGGTTTTGGATACAAATTGTGTTTGAGATTGTTGTTGCGTAGTTTTAAAAGTGTTGAATAATTTGAAGACTGAATGTATTGCTTTCTCATCACTTGAGGACAAGTAATGGTTCTAAGTTGAGGGTGTTGATGTTCCACGAAATCTTGGCACATTTGATGCTTGAAAACTAAGGATTAATACTAGAATTGAGTGTATTTTTTTATGCTTTGATGTGTTTGTTGAATGTATAGATAGATTCTTCTTTGCGTGAAAAAATGGAAAAAGAAGCAGAAGATGATTGTGATCAAGTGAAGATCACGAGCACCTAGATGGGTCGTGTTCCTTGTCACGAACCGTGGTGCCAGTCGTAAAGTATTTCCAGTATGAAGGCTTGAAGGAGTTGAGATTAGGTTGGACCAAGTATAGATCATGGCCAACCTCACGGACCGTGGTCCTCATAACGGTCTGTGCTTGTGATCGCGAAGCTGAGTCAGTGTTTGGGCCTTGGGAAGATGGAGTGCATGGGCAACAAAGTGAAAAACCACGAAATTCCCCACGAGCCGTGGTTCCTATAACGGCTCGTGGTGGTGATCGTGAAGATGATCCAATACTTAGGCCTTGAGGAGCTTAAATGGGAAGTGACCAAGTAAAGACCACGAACACCATGACGGACCGTGGTCCCTACGACGGTCCATGGAGTTGCCTGTGGTACCTACCTAGTGTGTTGACCTTGAAGATCCAAAGTTGTAGAAGTGCCAAGTAAAGACCATGAGGGGCTTCACGGACCGTGAAGCCCTTGACGGGTCGTAGAAATGGTCGTGAAGTGTCCGACAATTCAGTCTTACTTCGAATAAGACTCTTTTTAAAACACTTAATTTAAATTAATTAGGTTGTTTTTAGTTTTTATCTCGTCTTACCTTGAACGACGAACGAGTTTCATTATTCTTAGCTTTTGGTTTTGAAGATTAACATTGAATTAAGTTTGGAAGTTGAATTTTTGATTCTGGAATTATCAAAGTACGTATCAATTTACTTATCTTCGTAGTATTTTTCTCGTCATGTTTTCATTATATTCTTCTGAATGCTTACATGAAATCTTTAGTGGCTAAATCCACTATTGGGATTGTGGGATCTATGATGTAAATCAATATGTAATTCCATAAAACGAGTTATAGGCGATTTATATTTGCAAATTATAATTTAACTTTCGTTATTCATGAATTCTAATGAGTGCACACATTGGAGTGAGCATGTATCTGTAATTTTTTCGAGAAAAAATGATAGTTAGGAAAAAGCTAAATTAACCAAAAGAAATGGATTCAAAGTTCAGGTTCGAGAGAAAAGAACTTTAACACTATTGTAAGCGAGGGTAAAGCTAGTAACACTCTGGGACCGAGAGGACTTGAGTAAAAATTATCTGTTTAGACAGAGAAGTATCAGATATATTTAACTCATATGTATTTTGTAGAAATAAATTGCCTGAAACACAATTACGGAAGAACATTAGATGTAACGTTATGGGGAACACAATCCTAGTTTCATTTAATCATCGAAACAACTTTAGAACTTAAAACTCTGTTAATTGTAGAACAGGAATTTGATTACCAATTTTAGTTACTAGAACATCACAACTAAACCTATTTTACTTTCCGTACTGTTTCTTTAGGAAATAATAACAACATTTGAGTAAACGCGAAAGTGAAATCATTTATATAAATAAATTCTCTGTAGGATCGACCTCAACTCACGTTGAGTTCTATAAATTGACTTCGACCGTTTATATCTATTAATTGAGATCAATGTTTGGACATATCACTGCTGCATCTAACCTTCCTCCCTCGGACCATCACAAACTCCACTGGCCTGAAGGCACTAGCCTTCTTCTTCCCCTGAGGTACTAGATCACTATAGGATAAGTAGAATTCCTGGACCTAGGTGGGAATATATGGGCCACGGGTCCTGGTGAAGATCTCAAGTTTGTGGAACTGGAGAGTGTCCCAGACATCTGGATGCTTGGCCACTACACCATCAATGGACAATCTCTTCTCTTCCAAGTTGGTCCTAAATCCCTCGTCCTTTAACCGGTTGAGTAACCAAGGATGACCCTGAATTGGTGGTGCTGGAACAACCGTATGTGCCGGATGAGGCACTAGAGCTGAAGTTGGAGGGGTCGACTCCGGAATCCTAGACGGATCATGGCGAGCTTTGGAGCGTAGCTCTGCTTGCCGGGACTGTAACAACTGGTCATCCTCAGGCTCAGAGAATGAAGCATGAGAATCACATGACTCTCCCTCAATGTCGGAGTTGTACTCCGGTGTTTAATCTATAGGCACTTTGCCCTTTCCCTTGCCACCTTTCGGAGGTAATTCTTGCCCTTGGCGCTGGAAGCAGTTGCTTCCTCATTTATTACGATGCCTCGTGCTCGCTTTCGGGGTGGCATGCCACTATCATTCTAGTTTGTTCTAGAAAAATGTAGAAATTCAGTTGCAGAAAGACTCGCTGAACCATTCGACGAGTCACCGAGTCACTTAGGCGAGCCAGATCAGGCTCGCCGAAAGTACCAGCGCAAATTTTTTCAAAACTCAGGACAAGTCGATGATTTTTTGGGTCATTTGGTGAATCGTCGACACCAATCGGTAAGCTAAAAGTAGCTCGCCGAAAGTTACAGTGTTATTTAGGAGTTAGGGGAGCAGAAAGGGCGATATGAGCGGGACTTTGGCGAACCGCCGAACCAATCTGCGAGCTCGACTTAACTCGTCAGACAGCCCAACGTACCAGTTTTCAACCCCACTTCTCAAAATCAAGCACACAGCCCCCGAATTCAAAATTAAACACATACACCATTCAATTAACACTGACGTCAAATGCTCCATCATTGGGAAAATTACGTGATTTATCACAATACAAGGTTATGTAGACTTCACCCCAATAGACCCAACAAAAATATACCGCAACCCAACAAATTTAGACTTGATTTTACAAGCAAGAAAACGGGAATCAATCAATTTTAAGCATTTAGGCACATATTTTAATTCATTACCAGCAATCCAACAATTAAACATGATTATTGCAATTACCTAACACAAAACAACAACAAATTACCTATTGCATTTGATTTCAACAACAAATTTCAAGTAAGGGGTTCGGAAAATCAACCTTTATGCCAAATTTTAATTTTGAATAGCTAGGCGGCAAAGTTCCACAATTCCGAGCAATGATTTCGTACAAAAAGTGGGTAAGAAAAAGGAAATAAGCAAAATCTAAAGTTGGGTGAGAGGCTACGAGAGTTAAAAATGAGAGAAGATGAAGGATTTTGAAATTTTCAACTGTTTGGCCTTTAAAACCTTTCAGTTTGCGACACCTTTGTCGGAGTAAGTCATGCTCATCGATGCGCCGAGTGGTATTTTTCCTCGCCGAGTTTTACATGACTCCCAACATTTTCAGGGTTCAAACGATGGACAAAGTCGGGCTCGCCGACCGGTTCGCCGAGTCGCCGTATGAGCATTTAGTTCGCCGAGTTTTACAGAGTTCCCCCTTAAGCTTGGTGGTTCCAACGGAGGTCCAAGTCGGGGCTCGCCGACCTGTTTGGCATGTCACCGACTAGACTTTGGCTCGCAAACTACCCTTTTTACAACGATTTTCACTTTTCAACCTGCACAATCAACACGCGTTATTCAAAATAAAAAACTACAGCATTAAAAATTTGGGTTGCCTCCCAAGAAGAGCCTTAGTTAACGTCCTGGCACGAAGAAAGTACCAATTTAAGCTTCATTTTTGGGCTTTTCCATGGTATCACTCGGTAGGCCCCCTATTGTCCTTGGATTCAAATGAGAAGAAATTTGACCCATTTGGGTCTCCAACTGCTTGATTGACACGAAATGGGAGGTGACCGTCTGATTATGTGTAGAGACATCCTCCTTCATCTCTTTTAACACTTTGTCTGACCCTTCAACTTTGTTGAGAATACGTGAGACCATGTCTTCCTTATGGACATTTTCATACTCCTTGGGCTTTTGTTGCTCATGGGGTGGGACGTACCTGTCCTTTTCACCCTCTCTTTCCTTCCAAGTGGCGTTACGATCACGACATTCTCTATCACTGTCTTTCCATCCCACATCTGTATTCCAACCCGGATTTCCACCCGACCTTGGATAGTTTGCACGATATCCTCCTCTTTGATTAGCTAGGAAGTTCACTTCTTCATTTTGCAATGCTTCAAATTGACCTTTTTCGGGGTTCACTCCATAAACACCCACAACATTAACATTTTTCATACCACTACCCATCACAATTTTTGCCAATAGATCCAGCTGGGTCATCATTTTGGCCATGTTTTCGTATCTTTCTTGATCATTTTCAATCTGCTCTTTTGTCATTCTAAAGGTGAGAGGAAAGACATGGTCTTCATGACTGTACCATGCCCTATTGATCTTGGTCATGCCATCAGAAGCTGAGACACTACTTCATAGGGCAGCTGCATTATTCCTCCGGGAACAAGTTGATTTGCAACTCCTTTGTACCGAGTCAAGGCTCCTATAGAAGTACTGCTGCAATATATGATTCAGTATCCCGTGGGTTGGACATTGACGCACCAACTTCTTAAACCTCGGCCACTTCTCATGGATAGGTTCCCCTTCCAAGCATTTGAAACCACAGATACTATCCCTTCATCTTTGACGGGGGAAAGAATCTCACATGGAATGTTGTAGTAAGCTCATCCCAAGAGGTGATAGAGTTGTTTGGCAACTCATCCAACCATTTACTAGCCTCACCCATTAGAGAAAATGGGAGCAACCTGAGACAGACTGATTCTTGTGATACATTCTTGAATGAGAATCGACCACAAACGTCCATGAAGTTCCAAATATGCTCATGGGGGTCTTCGTGAGCCAATCCTCCGTATAATTCTTTCAATTGGAGGAGTTGTAGCATTGTGCTAGTAACATGGAAGATGACATTCCCTTCAATTAGAGGTAGACGTATTGCACCGACACCAACCAATGGAATTGGGTCATTCACATTTGGGTCTTTCACATCATTGAGGTTCCCAATATTGTCCCGGTGGCCCATTTGGCTACCATTACTCCCGTTTACGCTCATCTCTTCCTCCGTTCAACACAAGAAACTAAAAACAAAAACTAAAGTAAGTGATTCAACTACAACCAAAAAAATCACAATTCAACTTCAATAAAAGAATTTTTAACAACACCACACTCCGGCAACGGCACCATTTTGATTAACGTTTCAAGAACACCTCATCCAATTCTAGGTGCAAACGATCGTTAAGTAGTATAAAACCTAACGAAGAGTTGGGGTGGAACCCACAGAGAGCGGTACATGTTCAAATTCAATTAGGAAGTACGAACGTGGTCTAATTAGCTATAGTAATAGAAATTATCAAAAAAGACATGAAAACAAGTCTAAAGGGGTGACACAAATGTCAGATGGGTTTTTTTGGTTTGCAAGTATCAGCTACAACGCGATTAAACAACATTGAAATAACAATATAGAGAGGAATTCTTGGGATGTGATTGATTTATGAAAAATTCACTAGATGGGTAATTGAAACTATTAATAAATAGCTAAATATCAGTGGGTAAGCTGGGCTTTAATTGAAATAGCTTTTTCTCGAACAACTACTTCAATTCAAGTGATATCTCTCGAACATCAACAAGCTTAACAAATAAGAACATCCCACAACCTTAATAGATCCTCTCTCTCGAGCAAGATGGGTAGGAGTTGGTTTAGGATCCACTCTTTCGAGCTGAATCCATATCAACCCAATACCTACAAATCATTAATCAAAAGCTATGGTTAAAAAACCTCTTTCTCAAGGTAGCTAAGAACTCAAAGTTAGAACTACATTTACCACTACAATTCATAGATTAAAACATATATAGCTAATGATTAAACCCAATTCAATATAGCATTTAAATTAGTAATAATCCATACCCATAAGCTAATTCAATCCATAATCACATAATAACACCCTAAGAATTTGGGTTTTAGCCACACATAATAATAACAGAGAAACAGTTACCAAATGCATTAGCCATGGTATGGGCAAGAGTCTCCAAGCCTTTACAATGATTTCTGAGATTGAAATTCAAAGACCCACTTTCCAAATCCTCAAAAATTGTACAATTCGAACTCAAATATTCAGAGAAAACTCCAAGTCTAGAATGGGAACTGTAATATCTGGGAGAAAACTCTAATATCTGGCCGAGAAGTCCTCAGAATTACTTTTAAAATCCAATATATAGTTTCCTAAAATTAAGCCTGAAAGTCCACTCGGTAGATTCAGTCATGCCTCGCTGAACCGATCGGTGATCCACCGAGTGTCCTATTCCATCGCCATTTTGCATTGGCCTTCAGTATTTCAGGTCATGTACCTTTGGGTGATCCAATTTGTTGTTGCGGAACCGATCGACAATTCTCTGACTGCCCATATATGTCACCGATTTGGTTTCTTCCCTCAAGGCTGGCACACTAGAACTTTGGGAGGTCTGAAGAGCCACTCGGCGGTTCGCCGAGTGGTCTTGGCGATCACCAGGATTGCTTTTCTCCACTTCTTCAGCTTGTTTTATTCCTTTTTGCCTGTTAGTGTCATTTCTTTGCTCCTTAGTCCACATACTTGGAAATCAAGGCTTTAACATCAGTTCCTAGCACAAATTTGGCATTTGAGGACACTAAATCTATCAAAAGAAAGCCTTAAATGAGTCCAAATCTCGGACTCATCAACACCCCCAACTGAAACTTTTGTCTTGTCCTTAAGTAAAACTACAAGATCAGCAGTTCAATAAGGATGTCTACAAATAGTGTTGCATAAGACTCAACATAAATGCACACCACAAGGTTCAAATTACCGATACAATGATCAATTGTGAACTCAAAGATTCAAATTGTGACTCATCCTTATCAAAGATGCTCAAGTTCACAATACTTGTTTCAAATGCAAGTTCAAGCTCAACAAAGGTACTCAAATACCCTCACAACAAAGATGATTCCACAATCACACAAAATTTCTCAATAATTTAAAGTCCTGGAATCACATACAACTCTCACACTCATAAAAATGAACACATGCATGAATTCACCCATAGATTTACCCTTATTCTCCAATCAACATTCGTTTCATCTCACTCAAGATCACAAAGGTCTTTCCAAGGCTTATAACGGGGCTGAGTGTAAATGTATTGTCATTTAGGCTTAGTGGTTTCTACATTCATGAAGTATGGTTTGAACATTACTTTCCTCATTTTCTTTAACATTTCAAACATGCTCATAATCCACCCATTATTCAACTTCATCTGAACCAGCGAACACCCCATTTCTTTTGCAATTTTCACTACTTTATTTCACAACTTTTTCGGTCTTTTTCTTTTCTTTCTTCTATTTCAATTCCTTTTCTTTTTTCTCTTTTTCTTTTACATGGAGGGGTTCCATCTTTTTCAAATCAATCACACAAAGGAGGATTTCTCACACTTCTTGACTTTCCTTCTCTTTTCACCACACCGTCAACTTAGGCTTTTGGCCTAAGTTGTCTATTCAAAACAAACCATACTTCATTAAAGTTATGGGTGAATGGACAAAGAGAGGTCACAATTGCTCAAGTTTCTTCCAAGAAAAAGGTAAGGCTCAAAAGGTGCCAAGCAAGGTTCACACATCTCACAAAGTTGACCACAAAAAAGGTATATTGTCAAGTTGGTTCACTCTTCAAAATTCTTGTCTGAGATCATTTCAAGTGCTTGCATCACTCAATCAACCTGACCAATGGGGTAAATTATAGGTGTTATCACACACAATGTTCAAATTAATCTCGTCACACAAGGCATTGGTACCAATATCAAACAAGACTCCACACTTTCTAGCTAGCGTGCAATGTTCATCACAAGAGACTCATTCGATAACCGGCTAGTCACAATGAGATGCTAATAGTTCACATATTGTCTATTTAACTTTGTTTTCCTCATCGTAGCCGCATATTTATTTCGTTCAATTGAGAGCATTATTTGAGTCATCGGTATTGATCACAACTGACACTCAAATTTTGCACAAGAACAACCACAATCAAACACAAAAGAGGTGGCAAAATTTAAGATTAGGTTTAAAACCCATTTTCATTCAAAACAATGGGACACAAGCTAAAACATCCACAACACAATTCAACAACCAAGATATATATCAATAAGCAAAATAAGCCCAATATTCACAAAACAATCACAAGAGGTAGGTATGGAAATATCTCACCCCACCCAATAAAAATAAGAAGTTGTCCTCAAATGCAACTAAAAACAGAATAGTCAATAAAACAACAGAGAGGGAGGTAAAATGCCATTCTGCCAGGCTAAGCCTGGGGTGAAGTCTGTATCTCAGTCACTCCATTTGTCTGGGCATCAGTGCCTGAGGTCACACTCTCAGGTTGGGCATCAGCTCTCGGTGTCTCATCAGCCTTGGCTCCGCTGGAGCCTACCATATAAGTATCTATCAAGGAAGCCTGTCTAGCTGTCTCAAACATCGCACTCTCTAGATAGGCCAGGTCCTCATAAACAGCCTCATCTCGCACCTCAAGCTTCTCATCATCTGTCTCAGCCTCAGACTCAACAGTAGCAACATCAGCCATAGTATCATCTCTCGTGGTAGCCGGAAGCACCTCAACACAGGCTGGAATATCAACACTCATATCATCTGGGATCTCCACCGTCCCTAATAGTGAAGTAAAATATGTGGACTTCAAATGGTCCACATCGTTCCTCAGCTTAGAAATATCGGCTTTCAAAGCCATCACCTCATCAGTAACACCCTGCCCTCTCTCACAAATCTCTACACTCACTATGAGGGAATCAATAGAAGCCATGAGAGGTGTCTTTGCAGCAATAATAGCTCTCTCAATCATCCAGGGAACCTCGGCCTCTAGCTGTAAAGCATGCACATCGACAGAATGGGATAGGTGCCCTATCTTGAGAAACATGGCCTAGGTGATCGGAGTCCTAGAGGTAGTAGTACCAATATTAGATCTAGGGGGTGGTGGAGCAGCAGAAGAACTCGGGGAGTCAGAAGGAGTGGAGATAGAATTACCTGAAGGCCCAGAGGTCGGAGTAGGTAAGGGTGCCTCTACAATAATGTATTGATATCAACATCCGGTGATGTGTCCACCGAAGTTGCTCTCCTCCTATCAGACTCGTCTCGTGTGTAGCGCCGAATGTCGATGGAAGATGTGGGTGTAACCTCAATATCCCTTTTCTCATCACGAGGAACTCCAGCCTGACGACACAACTCTGTGATCAGTAGTGGAAAGGGAAGGGACGTCTGTCGCTGCTTGGCCCTCTCATGGCCATCTCCTGCTCAATAATCAATCCAAAATTCAGCCGTTTCCTGGCTATGATAGACCAAAGAAAGCCATATTTTGGTGGTGGAGAATAGCCTCATTCTGCGACGGCAAGACTGTACTGCTTATGAATTCAAACCAGTACCGAGTTGCTATGTTTAGGTCCTTCTTCTCTATAGGCGCGCCGGCCTTAATCCACCTCGGGGTGGTGTCAGAAATCAGGGGGGATAGCCAACCCTTCAGGTCATCCAGATTATTTGCAGTAGTCATACTCTGGTACTCGTTTACGAAATTCGTAGCCCTCTCAAATACATCGTTGATATCATCGCTGCTGCATCTAACCTTCCTCCCTCGGACCATCAAAAACTCCACTGGCCTGAAGGCACTAGCCTTCTTCTTCACCTAAGGTACTAGATCACTGTAGGCTGAGTAGAATTCCCAGACCGAGGTGGGAATGTATGGGCCACGGGGCCTGGTGAAGATCGAAAATCTGTGGAACTGGAGAGTGTCCCATACTTCTGGATGCCTATCCACTAAACCAACCATGGATAATATCTTATTTTGCAAGATGGTCCTACATCCTTCGATCTTTAACCAATTGAACCGAGGAGGAGGACCCTGAACTGGTGGTACTGGAACCACCGTCTGTGTCGGAGGAGGCACTAGAGCTGAAACTGGAGGGGCGGCTCCGAATTCCTAGATGAATCATGACGAGTTTTGGAGCGTAACTCTGCTTGATGGGCCTTTAACAATTGGTCGTCCTCAGGCTCAGAGAATGAAGCCTGAGAATCACATGACTCTCCCTCACTGCCGGAGTTGTACTCCGATGTTTCAGCTATGGGCACTTTGCCCTTTCCCTTGCCTCCCTTCAGACGTAACTTCTTGCCCTTGGCGTTGGAAGCATCTACTTCCTCATTTATTACGATCCCCCATGCCCGCTTTTGGGGCGGCATGCCACTATCATTGAAGTTTGTTCTAGCCATTCTTGCAAACCACATAGAAAAACGTTAGAAAAAGTTCAAGGAAAATGCAGAAATTTTGTTGCAAAAAGACTCGCTGAACCATTCAGCGAGTTGTCGAGCAACTTAGGCTAGCCAGATCGGGCTCTCCGAAAGTACCAACGCAAAAAATTTCAAAACTTAGGACAAGTCGGCGATGTTTGGGGTCATTTGGCGAATCGCCGACACTAATCGGCGAGCTAAAAGTAGCTCGCCGAAAGTTACAGTGTATTTTAGGGGTTAGGGGCGTAGAAAAGGCGATCAAGAAGACCCTTTGAAGAGTCACCGAGTGAACTAGGCAAGCTCAGGCATCTCACCAAAAGTTATAGAACAACCTCATCCAATTATGGAAATTAAAGGCGATCTGAGCAGGACTATGGCGAACCGCCGAACCACTCGGCAAGCTCGACTTAGCTCGCTAAACGACCCAACGTGCCAGTTTTCAACCCCACTTCTCAAAAACAAGTCTGCAGCCCCCGAATTCAAAATTAAACACATACACCATTAAATTAACACTAGACCCATACCACCCATGCCCTCGGGGTCTCAGACTTCCCCGGATTTGGAAAAAAATGCCATTTGACGACGTTTGCACTTAAGAATGACGTTAGACGCTCCATCATTGGGTAAATTACGTCATTTAGCACAATTAGGGGTTACATAGACTTCACCCTAATAGACCCAACACAAATATACCACAACTCAACAAATTTAGACTTGATTTTATAAGCAAGAGCATGGGAATCGATCAATTTTAAGCATTTAGGCGCATATTTTGATTCATTACCGGCAATCCAATAATTAAACACGATTATAGCAATTACCCAACACAAAAAAACAACAAATTACCTATTGCATTTAATTTCAACAACAAATTTCAAGTACGGGGTTCGAAAAACCAACCATTATGCCGAATTTTAATTTTGAATAGCTAGGCGGCAAAGTTTCACAATTCCGAGCAATGATTTTGTACAAAAGGTTGGTAAGAACAAGGAAATAAGAAAAATCTAAAGTTGGGTGAAATGGTATAAGAGTTAAAAATGAGAGAAGATGAAGGATTTTGAAATTTTAAACCGTTTGTCCTTTAAAATCTTTCAGTTTGCGGAACCTTCGGCGGAGTAAGGCGTGCTCACTCAACCACTCGGTGACACGCCGACTGGTATTTTTGCTCACCGAGTTTTACAGGACTCCCATCAATTTGGGGGTTCAAACGGCAGACAAAGTCGGGCTCGCCGAATGAGCATTTTGTTCGCCGAATTTTACAAGTTCCCCATTAAGCTTGGTGGTTCCAACGGCAGTCCAAGTCGGGGTTGGCCGACCTATTCGGTGTGTCATCGATTGGACTTTTGCTCGCCAAACTACCCTTTTACCAATGCTTTTCACTTTTCAACCCTCACAATCAACACACGTTATTCAAAATAAAAAACTAAAGCATTAAAAACTTGGGTTGCCTCCCAAGAAGCGCCTTAGTTAACGTCATGGCACGATGAAAGTACCAATTTAAGCTTCATTTTTGGGGTTTGCCAAGGTATCACTCGGTAGGCCCCCTTTTGGCCTTGGATTCAAATGAGAAGAAATTTGACCAATTTGGGTCTCCAACTGCTTGATTGACACGGAATGGGAGGTTACCATCTGATTAAGTGTAGAGACAACCTCCTTCATCTCTTTCAACACTTTGTTCGACCCTTCAACTCTGTTGAGAATATGTGAGAAAATGTCTTCCGTACGGACATTTTCAGACTCTTTGGTCTTTTATCACACATGGGGTGGGACGTACCTGTCCTTTTCACCCTCTCTTTCCTTTCAAATGGCGTTACGATCACACCATTCTCTATCACAGTCTCTCCATCCCTCATCTCTATTCCAACGCAGATTTCCACCCGGCCTTGGATAGTTTGTACGATGACCTCCTCCTTGATTAGCTAGAAAGTTCACCTATTCATTGTACAATGCTTCAAACTGAGCTTATTCGGGGTTCACTCCACAAACACCCACAACATTAACACTCTTCATACCATTACCCATCACATCTTTCACCAATAGATCCAGCTGGGTCATCATTTTGACCATGTTTTGGTCTCTCTCTTGATCCTTTTCGATCTAGTATTTTGTCATTCTAAAAGTGAGAGGTGAGACTTGGTCTTCACGAGTGTACAATGCCCTATTGATCTTGGTCATGCCATTAAGAAGATGAGACACTTCTTCATAGGGCTGCTGCATTATACCTCCGGGAACAAGTTGATCAGCAACTCCTTAGTTCACCAAGTCAAGGATCCTATAGAAGTACTGCTGCAATATATGATTCGACTGCCCGTGGGTTGGACATTGAAGTACCACCTTTTTAAACCTCAGCCATGTCTCATGGATAGGTTTACCTTCCTAGCGTTTGAAACCTTGGATACTATCCGTAAGGGTCATAATCTTTGACAGAGGAAAGAATCTCACATGGAATGTTGTAGTAAGCTCATCCCAAAAGGTGATGGAGTTCCTTGGCAACTCATCCAACCATTTACTAGCCTTACCCATTAGATGAAATGGGAACAACTTGAGACAGACTGATTCTTGTGATACATTCTTGAATGAGAATGGACCACAAACGTCCACGAAGTTCCGAATATGCTCATGGTGGTCTTCGTGAGCCAATCCTCTATATAATTCTTTCAATTGGAGGAGTTGTAGCATTGTGCTAGTAACATGGAAAACGATATTCCCTTCAATATGAGGTAGACGTATTGAACCTACATCACCCAATGGAATTGGGTCATTCACATTTGGGTCATTCACACCATTGAGGTTCCCAATATTATCCTGGTGGCCCACTTGGCTACCATTACTCCCATTTATGCTCATCTCTTCCTCCCTTTAACACAAGAAACACAAAACATAAACTAAAGTAAGTCGATTCAACTATAAACAAAAAGATCACAATTCAACTTCAATAAAAGAATTTTAAATAACACCACTCCCCAGCAGTGGTGCCATTTTGATTAACGTTTCAAGCACACCTCATCCAATTCTAGGTGTGAATGATCATTAAGTAGAATAAAACCCAACAAAGAGTTGGGGTCGAACCCACAAGGAGCGGTACATGTTCAAATTCAATTAGCAAGTACGAACGTGGTCTAATCAGCTATAGGGAGAGAAATTATTGAAAAAGACATGTAAACAAGTCTAAAGGGAGTGACACAAATGTCAGATGGGGGTTTTTGGTTTGCAAGTATCAGCTACAACGCGATTAAACAACAATGAAATAATAATATAGAGAGGAATTCTTGGGATGTGATTGATTATAGGCAATTTTTGCTATATGGTTAATTGAAACTACTAATAAATAGCTAAATATCAGTGGGTAAGTTGGGCTATAATTGAAATAGCTTTCTCTCGAACAACTACTTCGATTCAAGTGATTTCTCTTGAACATCAACAAGCTTAACAAATAAAAATGGCCCACAACCTTAATACATCCCCTCTCTCGAGCAAGATGGGTAGGATTTGGTTTAGGATTCACTCTTTCGAGCTGAACCTGCATCAACCCAATACCTACAAATCATTAATCAAAAGCTTTGGTTCATAAACCTCTTTCTCAAGCAAACTAAGAACTCAAAGTTAGAACTGCACTTGCGACTACAATTCATAAATTAAAACATAACTAATAATTAAACCACTTCAATATAGCATTTAAATTAGTAATAATTAATACCCATAAGCTAATTCAACCCCTAATCACATAATCACACCCCAATAATTGAGGTTATAGCCACACATCATAAAAATAGAGAAATGATTACCAAATGCATTAGCCATGGTATTGGTAAGAGTCTCCAAGCCTTTAAAATGAATTTCAAGAATGAAATTCAAAGACCCATTTTCCATATCCTCCAAAATTGTATAATTCGAACTCAAAAATTCAGAGAAAACTCTAAGTCTAGAAGGGGAACTGTAATATCAGGGAGAGAACTGTAATATCTGGCCGAGAAGTCTTCAAAATTACTTTTAAAATCCAATTTATAGTTTCCCAAAATTAAGCCTGAAAGTCCACTCGGCCGATTAAGTCGCGCCTCACCGAATCGATCAGTGATCCGTCGAGTGTCCTATTTCATCGCCATTTTGCATTAGCCTTCAGAATCTCAGGTCCTACAACTTTGGGAGATCCAATTTGTTGTCGCGTAACTGATCGACATTTCGACGAGTGCCCATATCTATCACCGATTTGGTTTCTTCCCTTAAGGCTGGCACACTAGAACTTTGGGCGGTCAGAAGAGCCAATCGACGGTTCACCGAGTGGTCTTGGCGATCACCAGGATTGCTTTTCTCCACTTCTTCAGCTTGTTTTGTTCCTTTTTATCTCTTTGGTTCCTTGCTTTGCTCCTTAGTCCACATGCCTAAAAATCAAGACTTTAACATCAGTTTCGAGCACAAATTAGGCATTTGAGGACATAAAACTATCAAAACAAAGCCCTAAATAAGTCCAAATCTCAAACTCATCAACAAACTCAAACACTTTTGCCTCCCTCATCTCAAGAGGAAAGAACCTATCAAGAAAAGCGGATTTAAACCTTTACCATTCTAAGGGACCGGCATCTACCAGTCTTGCTTCCTTCCATTAGTTGAGCCAAATTTGAGCAACACTTTTCAGTTGATAAGTGGCCAATTCTACCTTTTTCGCGGGAGTCACTCCCATAATAGTCAAAACCCTGTAAACCTCATCAATGAACTCAGGAGGATAGACCATCGGGTAAGGATTAGGAGACAGACCTTATAGAGTTAAACTCTATCGCACAACTTAGAGTAATGAAGAAAAGTTTCCTAAACATCTTGTAGCCTCTTATTCATACAGGTGGCGCGCTTCACACTCATGAACAAGACTCTACTAGACGTGGTTTTGAGACATCCTAGAACCTTTCTAAACCTTGTACTCTGATTACCAAGTTTGTCACGACCCAGGGGTACCCCCTAGATGTAACATGGCTTACAAGACCCCGAGAGACCTCATATAAGCCACTTAGCTTTCATAGTCAAGATAATAGAAAATTGGTAAAATTTAAAATATTTTCAACAACAACACAGTCTTTATAAAATGAAGAGGAAGTCTCATACAATTGTCTCAAAACCATCTAATACAAATATTCTTGGGACACAACCCATACAACAATGTTCAAAACTTAAAATCAAAAGAACATAAGGAAATGGTGGCCAAATCCTCGAATGTTATGTGGACTCACCGATCTTCAATCCTGCCTCTACTATAGATCCTATCCACGGGGATGAGAGTCGGGAACGTTGAACCCTACACTTCGATAAGAAATGTAGGGAAAAGCATGCGTTAGTACATGAATGTACTAAATATGATATCTTGCATAAACATCAACATAAACATAAGAGTTAGACAAAATAAGTAATAAGGCATAATCAATGCACATAATAGATCATTTCAACATAAGGAATACTTCTTGAAGTAACCTCAATTCATCCTTACTCATCATGGAAGGCAACTAAAGCAACAATCTGATGAGTCCATGATTTGGACTCATTTAGGGCTTTATTTTAATAGATTTAGTGTCCTCAAATGCATATTTTGTGCTAATAACTGATGTAAATCCTTTATTTACAGGTATTTGGATTGAGGAACAAAGCATGGATCTAATGAGCAAAAAGTAACAAGGCAACCGAAAGAACGAAGAAAAGAAGGCCTGATGATCGCCTAACCCATTGGGCGAGTCATCGAGTAGCCATGATCTCACCTAAAGTTCCAGCGTGCCAAGCCATGAAGGAGAAAATCAAGTCAGTGATAGAGATGAGCAGCCGGCGAGTCGCCAAATGGTTCCGCGGTGCAGTGCTAGATCGCCTAAAGTTACAAAACTTGAAGATGCTGAAGGCCAAAGCAAAAATGTGATGAAATTGACCAAAGGGCGGATCACCGAGTGGATCGGCAATCCTAACTTATTGCGCTGAATGGTCCTTCGCAGCACATTTTTGGAGACTATAAATACATTTTTAAATTCTTAGTTTACTATCTATCAATCCAGTTTTCATTATAGAATAGTTTTTATTAGTTTTTTGAAGTTGGAGAACTCTAAGTTTTGAGACAATATTTTCCTTAGCTTTGAAGATTTTCCATTTTTGAGAAATTGAAAGTGGGTATTGAAGATTCTTCAATTTGGACCTTTGTAAAGATGAAATTAATCGTACACAGTTGATGCAAAAACAATTTGGTAACAATTTCTATCTTTTTATAATGTCTAGATAAAACCCCAGTTCTTGGGGTGTGATTGTGTGATTATAGGTTGATTTAGCTGTTGGATATTGTTAATTGATAGTGTAAATGTTGTTTAAAAGTGATATCATTCAGTAATTGTGGCTTAATCTAAAGGTTTGTAGTTGCAAATGCAACTCTACCTTCGTGTTTTTGGCTTGCTCGAGAGAGAGGTTTTAAAGCCAAGATTACTGATTTGATGGTCTGTGGGTATTGGGTTGTCATGGGTTCGGTTCGAGAGAGTGAATCTTCAACTCTTTTCCACACATTCAGCGAGAGAGAGTGAATGGACTAAAGCGTAGGTTGTTCTTAATTGCTGCTTATTGGTGTTCGAGAGAAACCAATTTGATTCGGGGTAAACTGTTCGAGAGAAAGTTTATCCCTACTAAAGTGTAGCTTATTCACTGATTTACTGCTACTTCCTATCAATTGCAATTACCCATTTGTCTACCTTAGCCCATAATCCGATCACATCCCAAGAACCCGTCTCCTTACTTATTTACTCGTGTTATTTGCTGTTGTAGTTGACAATTACAATAAACCCCCCCTTATATTTGACACTTGTGTCACCCTAAACTTGAACCATGTTTTTATTCGTAAATGTTTTTATCTATGATTGACTTGAACATATTTATACTTGGCTCTTGATTCTTTAGCACGTACCACTCCCTGTGGGATTCGACCCCAACTCACTAAGTTGGGTTATTTTACTGACTAACAATCATTGGCACTTAGTATTGGATGAAGTGTCCTTATACGTGAAATCAAAATGGCGCCACTGTTGGGGAGTGGTGTTGGTTGAGAATCTTTAGTTAAGTTGAATTTTGTTATTGTTAGTCATAGTTGAACTTACTTAATTTTAGTTTTATTTTGCTTGTTTGTGTTTTGAAACAAGAAGTATAAGTGTGAACGACAGCAATGGCAGCCATGTAGGCCATCAAGATGACATCGGTAACCTCAACAATGTCAATGAGCCTGATGCTAATGACTCCCATTTTATGGGTGGAATTGGTGCCATTCGCTTGCCTTCGGCCAAAGGGAATGTGGTGTTCCATACATAAGTACTATGTTGCAGCTTTTGCAATTGAAGGGGTTGTTCAGTGGTTTGGCTCATGAGGATCTCCATGAGCATATTAGAAATTTCGTGGATATTTGAGGACCGTTCTCCTTCAAGAATATATCCCAAGAGTCGGTTCGGTTGAGGTTTTTACCATTCTCTTTGATGGGAGAAATGTGTAAGTGGCTGGCTGAATTGCCACGAGAATCAATCATTTCGTAGGAGGAGCTGGTCACTGCATTTAATGTGTGATTTTTCCCTCCTTTGAAGATGATGACCCTTTGGGACAGTATTCAGAGCTTCAAGCGTCTTGAGGGCGAGCCAATTCATGAAACTTGGCTGCGATTCAAGAATTTAGTGCTCCAATGCCCAACCCATGGCTTGCCTGACAACGTGTTGCTGCAGTATTTTTACCGGAGCCTTGACTCTGTAAACAATGGTGTTGCTGACCAACTTTCTCCGGGAGGTTTGATGCAGCAACCTTATGTGATAGCATCTCAGCTCTTGGATGACATAACCATGATTAATCGGGCTTTGTACACCCGTGAAGACCAGGTCTCCCCTCTTACATTCAAATTGACCAAGGAGCAAATGGAGAAAGACCAAGAGAGGGACAAGAACATGGCCAAGTTCATGACACACCTTGACATTTTGTCCAAAAATGTCATGGGAGCTGTTGCTCAAAGTGTCAATATCGTGGGTGTCGGGTGTGCTAATCCTGATAAGGAAAAGTTTGAGGCTTTGTACAGCGAAGAAGTGAATTTCCTAGCCAACCAAGGTGGTGGTTATCGTTCAAACTACCCGAGGCAGGGTGGTAACCAAGGTTGGAAAAGGGATGAAGGTTGGAAGGATCGGGATTGAGAATGGAGGGACCAAAATCCAAATTGGAAGGATGGGGAGAAGGATAGGTATGTGCCTCCCCATGAGCGCCAAAAGCCAAAGGATCCGGAAGGTGGCTAGTCTGAGGATATGCTTTCTCGTATCCTCAACAAAGTTGAATGGTCCAACAAGATTCTAAAAGAACTGAAAGAAGACGTGTCGATCCTTAGCCAGACTGCTACTTCCTATTCAGTATCGATCAAGCAGTTGGAGACCCAAATGGGTCATATCTCGTCTCATTTGAACCCGAGACAGCAAGAGGGTTTGCCTAGTGATACTATGGCTAACCCCAAGAATGAGGTTTGAGTGTGGACTTGCGTCATACCGCGACGTTAACTAAGGCGTTGCTTGGGATGCAACCCAAGTTTTATTTTCTTTTGTTTTAAGTTTGAAACAATGGTGTGTTGATTGTGCAGGTCAAAGTGTGGGAAGTGTTTGAAAAGTGCAGGTTGGTGAACCAAAGGTCTAGTCGGCACATCGCCGAAGAGGTCGGCATGCCCGACTTGAACCGTCGTTTGACTCAAGACAATTTTAAATTGGAGTCTGTAAAACTCGTCGAGCCCAGGAACTGATTGGCAAATCACCGACCAGGTCAGAGATCGTGAATTTGACCGTCGTTTGGACCCCCACAATAACTAGAAGTCCTGTAAAACTCGACGAGGTAAGAATCTACTTGGCGTGTCACCAAGTGGGTCGGCGAGCAAAACTAATGTTGCCGAATGGGCGAGAACTGGACGGTTTTTAAAGGCCAAAGGTTTAAACTTTCAAACTCTTTCACTTTCCCTCACTGTTAATCTTCCCAAACTCACACCCGCATAGTACTATCTATATTTCTTGTATTTTTATTGTATTTGAGTCATTGATTGTGTGTTCAGAGTGGATTGCTTTGCCGCCTAACATTTCAATCTTGATTATTCGGCATCTAAGGTTGGTTTTCCGAACCCTAAGTTTATTTTTAGCAATTTTGTACTCATTTGTAGTGAATCTTATCTTAGTGATGTGTGTTGGGCCTCTCTGATTGTAATTGTTTTCATTTGTGCCTGTGTTAATTTGATAATCTTGCTCGTATTGTTTAGATTGGTGAATTCCCGTGATTGTGTGCCTTAAAATTAGTAAAAATTTGTGAGGTTGTACTTGCATGTTGTTGGATCTAGTCGGGTGAAGTCTAAGTAGCCCGCATTTGTGCCAAATGACGTATTTTCCCTAATGATGGAGCGGTTGACGTCATTCTTAAGGGCAAAAGTCATCAGATGGCCAAATTTGGCAAAATCGGGAGAAGTCTGAGTATCCTGGGGTAATGGGTGTATTGGGTCTAAGCTTAATTTGAAAAGTGCATGCTTCGATTTTGTTTTCGGGGGTTGCGGGAAAGTAGGCATGTTGGGTCGTTTTGTGAGTTGGGTCGAGCTCGTCAAACCACTCGGCGGTTCGTCGAAGTTCCCCATCTCTCCTTTAATTTCATGCTAAATGTGAAGTTTGGTTCTGTAACTTTCGGCGAGAAGCCTGAGGTCGCCGAATGCACTCGGCGACTCGCTGAAAGTCCTTCTTGATCGCCCTTTGTTTGCACCCCTGACCCTTAATTGCTCTGTAACTTTCGGTGGGCTAATCCTTGCTCGCCTAATGTTGTGGGCAATTCTCCGAAAGGCCTTCCCATCATCGACATGCCAAAATTTTCTCAGATTTTTGAGCCAATCCTTTCAGCGAGCCAGATCTGGCTCGCCAAAGCGATTTGGCGCCTCGTCGATCGGTTCGGCGAGTTTGTCTGCAACTATTTGTCTATGCTTTTAATTAAATTATTTTTAACTTTTTCTCGATGTTTTGCAGACATGGTAAGGACAAACATCGATATGCCACCCCGCAAAAGAGCACGGGGTATCACAATTAATGAAGGGGGATAAAAGCCTCCCAAAAGTGGAAGGCAAGAGCTCCCAGTAGGAGATAAATGCAAGGGCAAGAGGCCCACATCTGAGAGAGCGACTGCTGACTCCCAGGCTACTTTATCAGAGCCTGAGATCGACCAGCCTTTACAGTCTCGGCGGGATGAGCTCTGTTCTAGATCTTACCCTGACTCAGCTAGAGTACCCTCAGCTTCCACACCAACAAATTCAGTGCCAGCTCCAGCACCCCTTGTGGCTCATGTGCCACTAGTTGTCCCTCTTCCCAGGCTTCTCAACCGGTTGAAAGGTGATAGATTGCGAACTATTCTCGAGGAGAAGTTGTTATCTACAGAGGGCCTTGAGGGGAAATACTCCGATGTGAGGGACACCCTTCATTTCCACAGATTCGAGCTGTTCACCAGGCCCCGAGGCCTATATATTCATTCATGGGTTAGGAAGTTTTATACATCGTATGGTGAATTAGTTCCAAGAGCAACAAGAAGTCCAACGAGTTCATACTGGTTAAGTCAATTGTGGTTCAGGGTAAAGAAGTTGGATGCTATAGCGAGTACATCAACACCGTACTTGACAGGGGGTATGAATTTGACTACCCCAACCTGACTACTACCACATCTTCATTGGATGAGCTCAAGGGCTGGCTGGCACCCCTGATCTCAGACACCACCCCGAGGTGGATAGAGGTAGGAGTCCCAATTGAGAAGAGGAACTTGAGTGTAGCTGCGCATTTTTTATTCTAATTCATCAACAACTCTATTATGCCTTCCCAGAATGAGTCCATTCTCTGTCACCCTAAGGCGGCCTGCCTTGGGTTGATTATTTCTAGGAAGAGCATTAATATGGGGCTTATTATTAAGCAACAGATGGCCATGAGGGCCAAGCAGAGGCACACCTCCTTGCCATTCCCAGTCCTGATCATGGAGTTATGTCGACATGCTGGAGTGCCTCGGGACGATACAAGATATATTGAGGTTAAACCGTCTTCCTCCACTGATTTCTGGCGCATTGAGGTCGAGTACACTTGAGAGGAGGCTGACAAGAGGAGGGCAGCTCAGGCGGACACATCCCCGGAGGTGGATATTGATTCAATACCTGCAGAGGCATATTTACCTACTCTGACCTCTTGGCCTTTAGGTACGTCTGCCCCTCTTTCTTCATCACAGGCCCCAGGTGCCTCTACCGCTGCCCAGCCCACCAGGATCACTCAGGCTATGCTCCTGAAGATGGGGCACCTGGCCCATTCAGCTGACGTGAAAGCGACCCGACATGAGAGATCCATCCCATGATTGAGAGTGCCATCCTTGCTGCAATGACCCCCCTCCGGGCTTTTGTTGATGATTTGGCTACTAGTGTCACAGCTTGTTGGAGCATACAGGGGGAGACCCCCGAGGTTACGACTTTGAAAGCCGAAGTAGCAGATCTGAGGAAGGATGTAGACTATCTAAAGTCTACTGACTTCACTTCATTACTGGAGGTTGCTGATGATGTGGATGCTCCTGAGATTCCTCCGGCTACCATCGGAGATGTACATAGGATGATACAACAGTTGATGAGTCGGATGTAGAGACTGACGAGGAGTAGATAGAGATAAGGGAGGAGAGAATTTATGGAGACCTGCCATATCTGGAGGAGACTATTGTACAGTCAGTGATCCAGACATCGTTGATCGAGACGTCCATGGTAGCTCCTAGTGGATCTGGTACTGCTGATGATGCACTCGGCACTAATGCCCCAGTTTAGAGCATTACACTGGGCACTGATGCCCAAACAGATGGAGTGACTGAGTAGACAAGATTCCTTTTTACCTCCCTCTCTGTCTTACTTTTTGACTTTTGGATATTTTTGTTTGCATTTGAGGAAAAATGGTTTTTATATGTGGTGGGGTGAGGCCCACCTTTTGTGATGATTATTCTGTGTTTATATTTGGGTTTTTGATCTATAAATTGTGTTAATACTACATTTTGTGGATGATTGAGCTTGTGACTCCTTGTTTCTTAATTGTAAATGTTTTTTGGACCCTTCCAAAATATTATGCCACCTCTTTTGTGTTTGAATGTGGTTATTCTCTTGCAAATTTGAGTATCGTTCTTGATCAATACCGATGACTTGAATAGTGCTCATAGTCGAACAAAAATGAATGTGTGGCTACGATGAGGCCAAATGAAGTTGCCTAGGCAATATGTTAACTCTTTCGATCTCGTTGTTACTAGCCAAGTATCAAATTGAGTCTGTTGTGATGAGCGTTGTACAGTAGTGAAAGTGTGGAGTCTTGTTTGTCATTGCTGTTAATGCCTTGTGGGATGAGCTTACCGTGAACCATGCATGATGACACCTAGAATTTGCCCCGTTAGTCCGGTTGAGTAAGTGATGCAATCTCATGATATGATCTTAGGCAACTTTGAAGAGTGTGAAACAATTTGACACTATACCTCTTTTGTGGCCAACCCTGTGAGTGTGTGATCTTTGTTTGAACACCCTTTGAGCCTTATCCTTTTCTTGGAAGAAACTTGATGCAAACTGTAACCTTTCTTGATCCATTACCCATAATCCTCATGATTTGTGGTTTGTGTGAATAGCCAACTTAGGCCAAAAGCCTAAGTTGGGGGTGTGGTGAAAAGAGAAGGCAAATCAAGAAGTGCAAAGAAGTCCCCTTTGACCCATGGTTTGAGAAAAATGGAACACCTCTATATAAAAAAAGAAGAAGAAAATAATGAAAAAGAAAAAGAATGAAAAGTTGTGGAATAAAGTTGTGAAAATACAAAAAGAAATGGGGTTTCCAACAATCCATGGGAAGTGAATAATGGAGTGACTTGTGAGCACGAATGAGAATGATGAAGGGAAGCAAAGAAAGTGTTGTTCACACCGCATTTCATGAGGATTACAACCATTGAGCCTAAATGACCATACCTTTGCACTCAGCCCCATTACAAGACTTGAAAAGACCTTTTTGATCTTGAGTGAGCTGAAACAGTTGTTGGCTGAAAAATAAGGGCAAACCTATGGGTGAAATCATGCATTATGTTCATATTTGTGAGTGTGAGTGTTGCATTTTATTCCAGAACTTTAAATTGTTGAACCATTGTGTGTGGATATGGAATCATCCTTTGTGTTGAGGGCATTTGACCACCTTTGTTGAGCTTGAACTTGCATTTGAAGCAAGTATTGTGAGCTTGAGATTCTTTGGTAATGGTGAGTCACAACTTGTATCTTTGAGTGCACAATTGATCCTTGCATGTGTAGGTTGAGTCTTTTTGTGTGCATTCATGATTGAGTCTTGTGTAGCACTGTTTGAGGCATCCTTTTTGAACTGCTGCACTTGAGTTTTACTTGAGGACAAGCAAAAGTTTAAGTTGGGGATGTGGAGGAGTCCACGATTTGGACTCATTTAGAGCTTTATTTTAATAAATTTAGTGTCCTCAAATGCATATTTTGTGCCAATAACTGATGTAAATCCTTGATTTTCGGGTATTTAGATTGAAGAACAAAGCATGGACACTACTGAGTAAAAAGGAACAAGGCAGCCAAAATAATGAAGAAAAGAAGGCCTGATGATCGCCTAACCCATTGGGCGAGTCGCCGAGTGGCCATGATCTCACCTAAAGTTCCAGCCTGCCAAGCCATGAAGGAGAAAATCAAGTCAGCGATAGAAAGGAGAAGTGGCCGATAGAAAGGAGCAGTCGACGAGTCACCGAACGGTTCCGCGATGTAGTGCTAGATCACCCAAACTTACAGAACTTGAAGATAATGAAGGCCAAAGCAAAAAGGCGATGGAATTGACCAAAGGGCGGATCGCCGAGTGGATTAGCGATCCCGACTTACTGTGCCAAATGGTCATTCGCAGAACATTTTTGGAGACTATAAATACATTTTTAAATTCTTAGTTTACTATCTATCAATCCAGTTTTCATTATAGAATAGTTTTTATCAGTTTTTTGAAGTTGGAGAACTCTAAGTTTTGAGACAATATTTTCCTTAGCTTTGAAGATTTCCATTTTTGAGAAATTTAAAGCGGGAATTGAAGATATATCAATTTAGACCTTTGTAAAGACGAAATTAATCGTACCCAGTTGATGCAAACACAATTTGGTAACGATTTTTATCTTTCTATGATGTCTAGCTAAAACCCCAATTCTTGGGGTGTGATTATGTGATTATGGGTTGATTTAGCTGCTGGGTATTGTTAACTGATAGTGTAAATGTTGTTTAGAAGTGATTTTATTCAGTAATTGTGGCTTAATATAAAGAGTTGTAGTCGCAAATGCAACTTTACCTTCGTGGTTTTGGCTTGCTCGAGAGAGAGGTTTTAAAACCAAGATTACTGATTTGATGGTCTGTGGGTATTGGGTTGTCATGGGTTTAGCTCGAGAGAGTGAATCCTAAACCCTTTTCCACACATTCAGCTCGAGAGAGTGAATGGACAAAAGCATTGTTCTTAATTACTGCTTATTGGTGTTCGAGAGAAACTTGATTCGGGGTAAATTGTTCGAGAGAAAGTTTATCCCCACTAAAGTATAGCTTATTCACTGATTTACAGCTATTTACTATCAATTGCAATTACCCATTTGTCTACCTTAGCCCATAATCTGATCACATCCCAAGAACCCGTCTCCTTACTTGTTTACTCGTGTTATTTGCTGTTGTAGTTGATAATTACAATCAAACCCCCTTGATATTTCACACTTGTGTCACCCTAAACTTGAACCATATTTTTATTCGTAAATATTTTTATCTATGATTGACTTGACCATATTTATACTTGGCTCTTGATTCTTAAGCACGTACCACTCCCTATGGGATTCAACCCCAACTCACTTAGTTGAGTTATATTACTAACTAACGATCGTTGGCACTTAGTATTGGATGAAGTGTCCTGATACGTGAAATCACAATCCAAGCTCATTATCTATCATACTTATCTTATCTTATATTTTATAGACATGGGGAATCGCCTCTTGCCTTCTTATAAAGGCTCATGGGTATTCGTCTCTTGCCTTACATAAAGGATCACAGATACTCGCCTCCATATCCAACTTATGGGATCATGGGTACTCGACTCCATGCCTCACATCATATGACACTGGTACTCATCTCCATGTCATTATATAAGGATCATGGGTAATCGCCTCCATGTACAATCATCATTGTAGGAACATGGGGAGTCGCTCTTGTTAAATATCAAGGAACAAAGGTAGTCACCTCTTATTCTCTTCTAAGTAATATGGGTAATCGCCTCTAAATCAACTCTAAGGAATATGGGTAATCGCCTCATATTCTTCTCATTTAGAGGTCATGGGTAATCACCTCTAGCCTCATCAAGTTCTTAGTCTTTTAGATAAGATTCATTTTAGGTGAGCATTCATTTCAACCTAGAATTATTCAATGTTAGAAAGCCTTTCACATTCATACATAAGCAATTCATGTGGCTAAATCCCTTCCACAACAATCACATTAAAAAAATCATCAATTCATAAACATAAGCTTTACTCTCAAAGCACTACATATCAAAATTATCACATATGCTCCAATCTCAAAGCAATTCATAATGTATCTTATTTATCCTATAAGAATACATCTAAATCCATGATTTCTCCTTTCAAGGATAAAAACCCATTTACATCAATTTCACCTTGGAAACAGGGGTTAAGAATGGGTACATGTAAATTCATCCTAAAAACATGTAATCCTATCAATTCATGCATAAACAATCATAACACAATCAATTGGATCAACATTCATCAAGACCCACAACTTTAGAAGAAAACCCTAACTCAAATTAGGGAATTTCTAATTTTCAATTGGGGAATCTTAGGGCCTCCATGTATGCAAGGATTCCATGGATAAAAAGCCATAATACCTTACTATAAATGCCCATAATTGCTTGAGGAATGAAGACTAGACCTTGATCCTAGCTTCAACTCTTTCTTCTTCTTCTTCAAGTTCTAGAGAGAGAAATATTTGAGAGAAAGAACTTTGGGTTTTCTTTTGGGTTCTGAGAAAATGACTTGAATGTGTGAGTTTTGGGGTTAAAATCACTTATATAGGGGTCCTAGTCTTGGGTAAAATGACATAGTATTAATTTAATTAAAACCGGAAAAGACCCAAAAGCCCCTAACTTTCAGTGGACTGAACAACCTTTACAATAGGTGCCACGAGCCGTGGTCCTAGACCAGTGGCTTGGCAAACAAATCTGAAACTCACTTTTCCGTCACAACCCTCTCCGGGGCTGGTCAAGGCCTTCACAAGCCATCAAGTGGCTCGTGGGAGGGTCTCACTTTTAGGCAGCCTTGACTAGCTCACTACCTAGCCTTTCACGCCAATCACCACGACCCGTGGTCCCAACCATAAGCCATCTTGGTGGTCATGGAAGGTGACCTCCACTTGGTCCCTCACTGTGAGCCACCACGGGCAACACCACACCTCGTGGTGCCCTTCACGGCCCATCTGGGTCCACGTGAAGGTTGCCCAGGCTCATTTCTTTCGCTCATGACCTCTGACTTAGCCCCTACCTTAGACTACTACATTATGAGATTTTACATTGGTTTTAGAGAGATCAATAAATGTTTGTAACTACTGATTTAAGATTCAAACTTTAAGACAACAATAGATTCATGCAATACAGTCAATATTGAAGTCGATTAATCAATAACCATTTAGGGTTTTACACCCACATCTAGCACACACCCCCTAGATAAAGGTTTAGATACTCATGAAAGATAAATTAGATCAATTACCTATAAAGGAAAGCTGCATTCTAAGCTAAAATGATAACCAAATCTAGAACTCCAAACTTAGATTGACCCTACTATGAGTTTTCTTTCATTACAAGCTAAGATGTTTTCTTACTACTGTTCTCTATTATCCACCTTGCATACTATTTCATATCATATTATGTCATATCATATTCACTCATATGTATATTGCCGTAATTGTGAAGAAGATAAAAGTACAAAATTTCACAAATCTCTATTCTTTCCTTGGAAGATTCCAAAGGAAGCACTCTGTTTCAAAAATTGCATTTTTGCCCTTCGAATTCTGTCTTTTGGACCTGCACTACATTGTTGAGACTCCAATAAGAGAAAGCAGAATGCAAATTGATTCCGTACATCAACCTTGCGTTTTGATCAAGAGCTTCTGCGTTGGGATCAACAGATGTCAATCGGTCATAGTACCACACCAACTTCAGGCTGGTACTAAGCTAGCACAACTTCATTCAAGACAATATCAAGCTGGCAAAATGCCTGATTACTTCTACGGGATGCAGGTTCCATCATTGGTGTGCTTTAGTGCCTTTTGGCTTCAAATCGATTGAACATGCTTTTTCCAACGAATGTCTTCATACAAGAGAACTAGGGCCTAAAAACCCTTCAATTATAGCATTGAAACATGGAAATAATTCATGAATTTGATTCCAATGAGTTAGTAAAATGCCATCTCATCAAACCCCCACACTTGAAATTTTGCTTGTCCTCTTGCAAAACATTTCATTAAGCATATGATCAAAGCTCAACTACACCCAAGATAGGATTTGCATAATTACATTCATAAATTCTAACCATTAAGAACACAGAATAAAGGATAAAAACAAAATACTCAACCCAAGCACCACTTATTATTAGTTCTGCCATAAATCGTTGAGAAAAGGTTTTAGCAAAACATTTTAAGCAAATTATGGGACAGACATTCTTTCGGTACAATATTAAAGCATCTCAAACTAATAGGATCAACCTTCTTTCTTTGCCTTAAGATTTACATGGATATGAAATATTCATGCAACTTAATTGAAATCTAGACATCACAATTCATATGAAGGATGCAATGACACCCACATAAAAGAGAATCCCACACATATTTAAAGATATCAATTTAAGGGATTAAATATAATACAATAATACTCAATCTCACAAAAGTTTTAAAGCATATACACGTTGATCCATATACTTGCCTTGTATGTAGATCACCACTAATGTAGATTGACAAGACTTAAAATCCTCAAGGACTTCAGGGTTTATCTTAGGTTTGGGCAATAGGTAGGATATCATTTGGTCAAGCGGTTAAAATGCGTCCCTTATTCTTTCAATTTAATTGAGCTTTCTACTCATATTTTTGCTTTGCTTTCCATCTTATTTCTCCCTTGTTTCACATTCACTTATTCAGCTTCCATTTTTTTCACCTTGAGTTATGTGAATATGATAAGCTAGCACCCACAATTTTGTTATTATTCATTCACGGCCTTTTCAACATTTTTCAATTTTAAACTCATGGTGATCTTATGTTTTTAGCTCAAATCTCATAGTTTCCTCTTTGCACGAATCCCCAAACTTAGGCTTTTGCATACATTTCAATCTCATTTTTGTTTTTGTTTTTTTCTCCCCCAATCTTAGGTTTTTAGCATATGTCACACTTCATTTGTTAACATAAGGGTGTGTTACACCTCTGAGTTGGTAATTTGAGTAAAAAAGAAAAGTTGCAAATTTTGCTACTAGTACAGGTTTTACGGGCTTACCTACAGACCATAAAAGGTCCTATGGTCCTTAGGAGAGAAGTTATGGAAATGCCTTGGGAAAATTTGAACTGTCAAGTCTTAGAAGATTTTCTACTTACCAACAACACGGTCCGTAGGAGGGACCTACGGCTCATATGAAGTGGTCATAGAGTGTTCCAGACTTGGTGGAATTTTAGGTTGATTGTATGGTTTGGTTCGATGGGTCGTAGACACTGGCTCGTGAAAAGTTGGCGTGAAGATGGTCTTCAGTATCTTGACTTATGGACCAACAGGATGGTCCGTAGAGTCACTTCTGGAAGTTTTTATTAAAGGGTATTTGGGTATTTTCCTATCCATTTAACACCTAAACTATGTCGTTTTTACCATATATCTAAGTCCTATAATTGATTTACTCTTTAAAAATTAATCCATTCCCTCTCTTTTACTTCAAACCCCCAAAAGCTCTCAAGGGTTTCTCTCCAATAATTCTCTCAAGTGGAATATGTTTCTTAAAGCTTTCAAGCTTCCTTCCCCAATTCAAAGACTAGGATTCATCAAAGGTATTTGAGAATTTATTAATGGATCATTTTCATACATTGAGTTCCAAGATTTCTCAACTTTCCTCTGTGATTCTAACCCAAATTTCTAGTGTTTCACATGTTTCCTCATCGGTTCAATTGATTATGCCTAAATTTGACCTAAATGATCTTATCATACATGATTTTATCTAAATTACATAATTTCAATGAATTTTATATGAACCCATGTCTTATGCCTATTTTTATGAATATGAACCATGTTTTGAGATTATGAATGCATCATGAAATTGAAAAACTTATGAGTTTAGGAATACTTTTAGATAAAGTATCAATATATTTTATGAAAAAGTTGCTTCCAATTGAAGTATTATGTTTTATTTCATTCTTAGTATTATGCTTATGTCAAGTAACTTATTTAGGGTCTCTAGGGACTCTATTCACCATGTCACATCTAGGGGTAGGTTGAGTCATGAAAAACTTAGTAATTTTAGCAATAGGTTTTAATAATAGTCATAGGTGTCTGACAACACGCATTTAGCAGAGTCTTATTCATGAGTGTTAAGTGCACCATATTTATGATGTGGAGGCTATGAAACATTTAAGAAACTAAAAAAATTTCATTACTCTAAAGTTGTGCGATAGAGTTTAAATCTATAAGAGTCTTCCTCCTAACTCTTGTTCCATGCCTATTCAGAATATGCCTCCAAGAAGAGCTCCCACACAAATGAATGTCAACGATAATGTGGAACTCGAAGCTCCTCAAGCTCTGGTTGACCCTTTTGCCAAGAAAATATCTCATGTGGAGTGTAGGACAACTTTTCAAGTGTTGGCTTAAGTTATGAATGCACAAGATAATAGAGAGATTGTAGCTCATGTGAATCCAAATGTGGGTACAGTTGCAACAAAGGTAAGAGACTTCACGAGGATGAATCCTCTCAAATTCCATGGTTCAAAAGTGGATAAGGATGCACAAGAGTTAATTAAAGGAATCCTTAAGATTGTGGAGATTATGGGAGTGACTCTGGTGGAAAAGGCGGGATTGGTTGATTATAAATTGAAAAGGTTTTCTCAAGTGTAGTTTGCTCAATGAAAGGGGAAAGGGCTTTTGATGTCGATACCTTGGATTAGGACAAGTGGAAAGGGGAATTTCTTGATCGGTTCTTTCCCCTTAGATGAAGGAGGCTAAGGTGCAAGAATTTATCAACTTGAGGTAAGAAACATGAGTGTCATGGAATATTCTTTGAAGTTCACTCAATTGTTCAAGTATGCTCCGACAATGGTTGTCGACTCTAGTGCATTATTTTGGGTGTGTCTGATATAGTGGTCAAAGAATGTAGAACCGCAATGTTGATAAAGTATATGGATGTCTTAATTTGGTAACTCATGCTCAACAAATCAAATGGGAAAAACTTATGGAGAAATCTAGGGGGTCTAAGAGGGCAAGGACAAATAGTGGTGATTTCTCTCACTCGAGGTCCGATGGAAATAAATGCTCTCAGTTTCAGCAAAATTTCTCTTATACAAATCCATTTAGTGCTTCAGGTCAAAGGTTCAATAAGGATAGGATGTCTAACCCTCCTCAAGGATATGGTTCTAATGAATCTTCATTCCTCGCTTGCAAAAAGGGAGGCAAGAGCCATTGAGAAAGGTGCTTAATTGCTACCGATGGTTTCTATGGTTGTCGTAAAGGTGGTTTTAGATTCAGAGATTTTCCTTTACTTGGTGGGAAGGGTAAAAATGGTCATCAGGTTCAGCCTAGTGCTTTTTCTGGTCACCTAACTTCGTAGGGTGCTTCTTATGGTTCTGGTGATACTCAGTGTCAGAAAAGTTTTATGCTTTTTAGACATGATAAGATCATGAGGGTTCTGTGGATATGGTGACTGGTATATTACGAGTTTTTCAATTTGATATTTATGCACTGCTTGATCTAGGTGCTATATTGTCTTTTGTGACTACTTATGTGTCTATGATGTTTGACGTCAGTCTGAAATTCTTTTAGAACCTTTCTTAGTCTCTACTCTGGTTGGTTACTCTATTATTGCTAAACAAGTCTATAGAAATTGCCCAATTTTAGTTTCCCATAAGGTCAACTTAGTTGATCTTGTGGAGTTAGACATAATAGATTTTGATGATTTTCTTTGTACGGATTGACTCCATTCTTGTTATGCTTCCATTGATTATAGAACCCGAATGGTCAGATTTAAGTTTCCAAATAAACCTTTCATTAATTGGAAGGGTGGAAATTCAGCATCTATCGATCGGTTTATCTCATGCCTTAAGGCTAGGAATATTATCTCTAAAGGTTGCATTTATCATCGATTTTGGGTTACGGATATGGATTTCGAAGCCCCTACTCTTGAGTCAGCTCCTGTTCTTAATGAGTTTCTTAAAGTGTGTCCTGATAATCTTCCAGGTGTTCCTCTCGAAAAGGAGATAGACTATGGAATTGACCTTCTTCCAGATATGTAGGCTCTCTCCTTTCCTCCTTATTGTATGGCTCCGGTAGAGCTTAATGAACTAAAGGATCAATTGAAGTATTTGTTGGATAAGGGTTTCATCAAGACGAGTATCTCGCCCGAGGATGCTCTAGTTTTGTTTGTTCTTAAGAAAGGTGGTTCTCTTTGTATGTGTATTGATTATCAACAATTGAAAAAGGTCATGATAACAAATAAGTATCATATTCATGACTTGTTTAATCAACTTCAAGGTGCTAGTTTCTTATCAAAGATTAATCTTTGATTAAGGTATTATCATTGAGGGTAAGGGAAACTGAAATTCCGAAGATGACTTTTCAAACTCGATGTGGTCAGTAAGAGATTTTGGTGATGTCATTTGGCTTGACTAATGCCTTGATGGCTTTCATGAATCATATGAATAGAGTGTTCACGCAATATATTTATATGTTTATCATAATATTTTGATTTATTCTCAGAATGAGGATGATCATGTCGATCATTTGAGGATTGTCTTGCAAATTCTCAAGAATTGTCAGTTCTTGGCTAGTTTTAGCAAATGTGAGTTTTGGTTGACGTCTGTTGCTTTTCTTGGCCATATTGTTTCCGCAGAAGGTATTTAGGTTGATCTTAACAAGACTAAGGTAGTTAAGAACTGACCTAGACATGTTTCCCCTTGAATATTCAGAGTTTCTTTGGTTTGACCGGTTATTATAGAAGATTTGTTGAGGGATTTTCCTCTATTACTTCGCATTTGACTATGTTGACTCATAAATAGGTAAAGTTCCTATGGTCGGAAGTGTATGAGAAAAGTTTCCAAGAGTTGAAGACTAGACTCACTTCAGCCCTAATCTTGACATAACTAGAAGGTTCCAATGGGTTTGTGGTATAGTTTGATGCTTCGAGAATTGACTTAGATTTCTTCTAATGCAACACGGTAAGGTAATTGCTTGTGAATCGAGGAATCTTAAGGTGCATGAAAAGAACTACCCTACTCATGATTTGGAGTTGGCGATAGTTTTGTTTGCCTTGAAGATTTGGATACATTATTTTTAAAGTGTCCATGTGGATGTGTTCACCGATCATAAGAGTTTACAATATTTGTTCAAGCAAAAGACTATGAATCTTCACCAAAGAAAATGGCTCGAACTTTTGAAGGATTACAATATGAGTGTTCTTTACCATTAGGGTAAGGCAAACGTGGTTATCATTACTCTCAGACAATTGACGATGAGTTGTGTTTCTCAAATTAAAGATAGGCAATAGGAATTGGTTCGTGATGTTCATAGACTTGGTCTTTTGGTTGTTAGCTTGGTTTATTCCGAGGATGGTTGCACATTGTTTAGAATGGTTCAGAATCATCTCTTGTGTTATATGTAAAAGCAAGACCTTGACCCAACTTTGGTAGAGTGGAAGGAAATAGTGCATAGAAAGGACATTGAGGCTTTCTCCCAAGAGGGAGATGGTGTATTTCAATATCAAGGTCATCTATGTGTTCTGAATGTTGATGAGTTGAGGCAACAAATTTTATCAAAGGCTCACAGTTCTTGGTATTTTATTCACTCGGGAGCCACCAAGATGTATCGTGATCTACGGGAGCTCTATTTGTGGAATGAGATGAAGAAGGATAATGTGAAATTTGTGGCTAAGTGTCCAAATTTCCAACAACTGAAAGTTGAGCTTCAAAACTTGGGAGATTTGACTCAAGACATTAGTATTCCTACTTGGAAGTGGGAAGACTTGAATATGGATTTCATTATCAGTTTACTCCGCACTTGGAGGAAGCATGCTTTGATTTGGGACATCGTGGATTGGATGACAAAGTCGGCACATTTCATTCCCGTAAAGACTTTGTATTCAACTGAGGATTAAGCTAAGTTGTATATCTGAGAGATGGTTAAGTTGCATGGGGTGCCCTTATTTATTATGTAGGACCGAGGTACAAATTTTACTTCTCAGTTTTGCAGCTCTTTCCAAAAAGGCCTTGGTACCCAAGTTAAGGTTAGTACGATCTTTCATCTGAATGGTGATTGTCCAGCCGAGCGTACCATTCAGACTTTGGAAGAAATGTTAAGGGCATGCGTTATTGACTTCAAGGGTAATTGAGATAATCATTTTCCATTGATTGAGTTTGCGTATAATAATAGTTATCACTCAAGTATCCAAATGGCTCTATTTAATGCTCTTTATGGTAGGAGGTATAGGTCTTCTAGTGGTTGTTTTGAAGTTGGTGAGGTCACTCTGATAGAGCCCGAGTTGGTGCATGAGGCTATAGAAAAGGTTTGACTAATTCGGATCGTTTGAAAATGGCTCAAAGTAAAAACACGTCTTATGCGGATGTTAGAAAGAAAGAGTTTGAATTCGATGTTAATGATTGGGTGTACATGAAAATATCACATATAAAGGGTGTGATGTGTGATGAGATTTGGAAAGGATTTGGAAAGAAGGGTGTGATGAGATTTGGAAAGAAGGGTGTGATGAGATTTGGAAAGAAGGGTGTGATGAGATTTGGAAAGAAGGGTGTGATGAGATTTGGAAAGAAGGGTGTGATGAGATTTGGAAAGAAGGGTGTGATGAGATTTGGAAAGAAGGGTGTGATGAGATTTGGAAAGAAGGGTGTGATGAGATTTGGAAAGAAGGGTGTGATGAGATTTGGAAAGAAGGGTGTGATGAGATTTGGAAAGAAGGGTGTGATGAGATTTTGGAGCTAATAGAACCACCAGAATTGCATTCGGAGGCCGTCTTCCTGGACCTGTTACCGAAGTAAACTGTTCAAATTTCAAAAGCTCCAAGACACTGAAACTTGAACATAATCCAAATGGATGACCAGGTAACCGAGCTATCAGTATCAGCAAGTCATAAATGACTTAGGATCACTATGAGAACTCTCTAAATGATGAAAATGTGGCATTTACTGAGAAATGACCTGGAGGGTCTTTACACTTATGTCTACTTATGCATTCATGTTCATGAAATCAGTTTTAAACTTTATGTTTTAGTTCGAAATCCGTTACTCAATAAATTTTATGTATTTACCTTTCCGAATTGGGTTGTAGATCTTTCCCCACACTTTTCATCTTTATTAGACTCTATTCAAAGACGAATGTTCCCAAGGAGGAGATATTGCAACACCCCCAAAGTGCCTAGCTCAAATCAGATTAGGAAGAGTTTAGAAAATGTTGAAGTCTACAGGAAGTGTCTTTTACGGCCTATACAACGGTTATTGGACTTCATAAGTAGTGATTTCAGGTCTAGGGATTAAGAGGTATTTTACTGTCCATATAAGTTTTCACGGACCATGCACTTGGCCGTACACCAGACTTCAAAAAGATGGGAAAATTTCTTGAACAGGACGAAGAGTTTTATGGGTCGTATAATCTTTTACAAATTGTAGGCTAGTCGGTACAAAGAGACTTTAGAAATCAGGAAACTCAACTTCTATGGGCAGTTGTATGCGCCATACTATCTTCTGCGGACCGTAGAATGATCCGTATAATTGAACTTTTGTTACCCATGAATTTCCCCTTGTCTTATTTGAACCCTTTTATGGTCTGTAAATGGTTGTATGATCTATAGAGGGCAACCGTAGATGACCTCTCTCAATTTTTAATCAGGGGTTTAGTCTTTTCGTACTCTTTTAGTCCATATACTACGTCGTATTGGCCTATTTTAAGTGGGTTTCAGTGTTTCCTAAAGGATCTAACCCCTCATTATCTCCTAACTTACCCAAAATAAATTTCTCCTCTCTCAAGTCTTCTCCCTCAAGCAATTGGTGCATTTCATTTCAAAATTCCAACTTTCTTTAAATATAAATCATTACACACTTCCACAAAGCCCAAAAAGAGTAGAAATACTAATAAAGTCAACTAAGTTTCTAAGTGACACCTTTATCTTATTTGTTGTTCAAAATGCCAAATGCATACCAACACATAATCGATAATAATACAATCATACTCAAAGTTCATTTCAAAATGCCAAATGCATACCAACACACAATCAATCCATTCTCAATTCAATCACACCACACAAACAACTGTGTAGACACTTATCATAGTACAATCATACTCACTTGGAACTCAAGCCAATCCAAGGGCTCAATAAAACAAATAGATAATAATGAAGTAAAAGCTTGGGAATACTAAAAGAAAAGCACATAATCATACCAAACTGATTAACACATATAAACCTAAGTTTCACGCCACCTAGAAGCTTTCTAAGGACCCTATAAAGTAAACCAAGATTCAGTCTAATCCTAATATAAGGAACCCGGCTAAAAAGCTAGGCTAATATCTCAAAATTGGCCAAAAATACAACTAATGATCATACAAACCTAAAATCTCATCCTAAAACCTTCCTAACGATCAATGCTACTCAATTTATATAAATTATATTGAGCCAAGTCTTAGGAGGAAGTCGTAACCTACCTTAGGGAAAAACCCCACTTGAACCACTACGGGAGCTTTTTCTTTCTCAGCAACCTTCAAATGATGCTAATCTGTCAAATTAGTGATGAAGACGAGCGAAATGCTACCCAATTTGCCATGAAAAGATTTGGACCCAAAAATTGAGTCAAAATAGGACCGTGGGACCCACATGTGGAATCATAGAATTGACTCCATCAGAAGGTCCCAACCATCTTAAGGAATATGAGACCCACAAATAGGCACAATCTGAGAATCGACCGAGCCCAAATTAGTCCCACCACGAGTGAGCTCAAGAATGATAAAAAATGGAATTCAGAGAAGAAAATCAACGGAACTTACAAGGTAAAGGAAAGATTAACCACCTACAATAAATTTCCACACTATCCACCAACAATTCCCAGCAATCCCCACTGATTTATCTACAAATTTGAGCTCTTGATCATAAAAGAGAAATTGGTCTCATAAATTATGAATGCTGAGATTTTGAGGAACTTATTTAACTAATACTTAGTTATTCATAATGATTGCATGGCTCAAAGGGTCGTGATTGTGATTCATAAATATTGACCCGGTTCACTAACCCTTAATCACGATGGTTAATATTTGCGAATGCATTGACCAAGGAAGTTGGTCTTTTCGATCATAGCGCCTAGATCACGATCACTCACACCACTGCACTGGTCTTCGTGAACTTGAATCCAAGCACATGGATGCGCTGAACAATGCTTATGGCACCAAAAATCAGATGCATCATCTCAACTTGAAGTTGAGAAAATGCCCTAATTGGGAATCGAGATTCGTTTGGAACCCATGAATGCAAACGAACTATGCTAACCTACTAAAGTTTACATTCCAGACTCAATGAAATCAATGAAACAACAAATGGATGTTGTCTTGATAAAATGGTGACCCGAGGTAACCAAAACAAGAATTACACAAAATGACACTAAAACATCCAAATAACCTAGGACCCAAACTAAAGGTCATTCAAGATCAAACTCAACATTCTGTACCTAACTGTGCTAATAGATTCTCATCCGAGCATGTTAAGTCAACACTTGGCAAAATTTAAAAAAAATCATGCCTAAAAACTCAAAATTATGTTGGAGGCCTTGAGACCCAAACCAACCATGCTACTAACCCAAATTGGACATTCCAAAGCTAATGGAACTGATGGAGATCTCATTCAACCTCAGATTCTCTAGATGTTGACCAAACACAACTCTTTCAACATAAAAGCCCCAAAAATGGGAAAACTCACCCAAAAATATCCCAACCACCTCGGGAAGCGTATCACCTCCCAACACATTACAAATACTACTCATAAGCTATGGAAGGGGGAAAATAGTGATATCACTCGAAAGAAAGCAAATGACCACAAGGGTCATTACAATATCCACTACTAAAAGGACTTTCATCCTCAAATGTTAAATAAAAGAAAGTACTCGAAGGCTTGAAAAGGTGAGGATATCTAGTCAACATATTAATCTTAGCTTCCCTAATAGCCTCCTCGACTAGATGATTCATCTACTAAACCTTCACTGATAGAATTTCCTTAGACCTCAACTTCCTAACATGTTTGTCTAAAATAGCGAAAGGCTTCTCCTCAAAACCTAAGAAATCATTCAACTGCACTGAATCCCACTGAAGCCCCTTTGACTTATTTGGAACATACCATCTCAACATAAAGACATAAAACACAGGGCGAACACCTGAAAGTGTTGGACGTAAGGAGAACTCATAAGCCACCTCTTCAATATGCCTTAAAATCTCAAAAAGACCACTACACCTAGGACTAAGCTTTGCCTTCCTCCTGGATCTCATCACTCCATTCATGGTTGACACTCGCATAAATACACGATCGCCAACCATGAACTCCAAGGATCGCACCCTCTAATCAACATATCTATTCTACCTACTTTGTTCAGTACAAAGCCTCTCCTAGATCATACGAATATCATCCATAGAATAATGTAACAAGTCGGTACCTCTAAACCTAACCTCAAAAGCATCAAAATAGTCCATCGGATGTCGACACCTTCTACCATAAAACACATAAAATAGAGCCATTTGAATACTCGAATGGTATCTATTGTTAATACAAAAACTATGTGAAAGTCTAAAAACTGTCGTACTGACCTCCAAAATTAATGACTCAAGCTTGAAGCATGTCCTCCAAAACCTAAATAGTCCTCTCATACTGAGAGTCATCATGTGGATGAAAGTTGTGCTAAGCTCAACTTGGGTACCCAACTCCCTCTAAGTAGACCTCTAAAAACATGAAATAAGTTAAGTTCAACAATCTAAAATTATATACACTAGCACCCTATGCAAACAAATAATCTCCCAAATATTGATATGAGCTAACCTCTTTGAACTTAACACAGCCTCAACCAATAGAAAGTGAGCAGACTTGGTCAATCAGTCAATGATGACCTAAATAACATCAATTCTCCAAAAAGTAAGTGGAAAGCCTTCCATGGTATCCACCGCTATCCGCTTCCATTTCTGCTGAGAACGGGTAGACGTTGGGTAAAACCTCATATCCTCTAGTATTCGTACTTCACCTCCTGACAGTTCAAACACCTAGCCATGAACTCTACATTATCTCTCTTCATCCCACACAAGCAATAGTTCTTCCTCAAATCATGATACATCCTTACTAAAGTAGATGTATATAGTATAAAAAACAATGAGACTTCTCTAGAATCAACTGAATCAAGTCACAAAATTTAGGAAAACAGATGTGACCCTCAATGCTCAGAACACCCTTCGGAACTAAGGTTTCTTTCCCAGCCTCTCTGCTGAGCACCTTAACTCAAATAACCCTCACTCATGCATCCTTAAACTGCTATTCCAAAATTTACTCCATCAATGAAGACATATCCTCCACATAAGCAAGAACCTTGTTGGGCTTACAAATAACAATTTAAACCTTTCAATTAGCTAAAGACTAAATTTCTGAAGCCAAGGTCTCCTATCTACTAGTAGGAAATTCAAACTCTCCATACTCACCACATTCTAGCTCAAGGCATATGCAACCACATTTTTCTCTCCTGGGTGATAAAGAATTGTAACATCAAAGTCCATTAGTCACCCAAGCCACCTACGTTGTTTCAAGTTAAGGTCCTTCTGGATTAAAATGTACTGAAGACTGCGATGATTGGTGAAGACTTCATAATGAACACCATACAGTTAGTTCATCCAAGTCTTCAACGTGCAGACTACCACCACAACTCTAAGTCATGAGTGGGGTAGTTCCTCTCCTGAATCTTCAATTGTAGAAAGCTTATCTGATAACTCTAGATTGTTGCATCAACATAGAACCCAAGCCAACACAGGAAGTATCATTGTAGATGGTAAACCATGGCCCTTAATAGGAAGGGTCAGCATCGAAGCTGAAGTAAAAAAAGCCTTGATCTTCAAAAATCTCACCTCACATTCGCCAGAACACTAGAAAGGGATATTCTTGTGGGTCAATCTAGTCAATGGTGGTGCAATCAAAGAAAATTTCTCCACAACCCATTTGTAGTAGCCTGCTAACCCGACAAAATTGTGAACATTGGTAGGAGAAGTAGGCCTAGACTTCACAAGGTCTAACATAATCTAAACCTTGGACACCACATACCCTAAGAATGCCACAGACTGAAACCAAATCTCACATTTAGTGAACTTGGCATATAATTACTAATCTCTCAAAGTTTGAAGTACAATCCTCAAATGATGCTTATATTGCTTCATACTCTTGGAGTAGACTAGAATGTCATAAATGAACAATATCACAAAGGATTCCAAGTAGGTCATGAACATATAACTTATCAACTCTATGAACATTGTTGAGGCATCAGTCAACCAAAAAGATATGACTGGGAACTATTAATGGTCATACCGAGTCCAAAAAAAAGTTTTTAGGAAGTTTGTAGCTCTAATCCTCAAGTAGTGGTAGACCTATCTCAAGTCTATCTTAGATAACACTGCTACATCATAAAACTTGTCAAACAATTCAAAAATATCAGGCATCAGATACATGTTCTTGATGGTTACCTTATTTAGCTATCAATAGTCAATGCAAATACACAAGGAACAATTCTTCTATTTCACTAATAGGACATGAGAACCTCACAGAGACACACTAGGCCTAATGAACCCCTTACTCATGATGTCTTGGAATTTCTCCCTAAGCTCTCTTAACTCATATGGAGCAATCTGATAAGGTACAATAAATACTTGCTACATGCCCAAATCAACATCAACGATGCAATCAAAGTCACGATTAGGAGGAAGACTTGGTAGGTCGATAGGAAACACATCAGAAAACACTCAAACAACAAAAACTGACAAAAGGCAAGGAGTGTTGGCATTAGTATCACGAACATAAGCAAGATAGCTAAACACTCCTTTCTTACCAATCACTGAATCCTCAAAAATGAAATCACACCCCTCGGCATGAGGCTATCAATAACAGCCCACATAATTAGAGGGTTACCAGGCATACATAAGGTAACAGTCTTAGAAAAGCAATCCAAGATCCCATGATACGTAGAGAGAATCCATGCCTAATATCAAGTCATAATCTACCATATCTAATATAGGGTAGCCCAAGTAGCATACTCTAAGATGGACACCATACATGATCTATAGACTCTATCCACTACTAAAGAATCACCTACGATAGTAGTTACATACAAAGGCACATGCAAAGGTTGACAAGACAACTCCAAACGCATTGCATAATATGAAGATACATAAGAAGAAGTAGACACCAAATTAAAACAAAAGTAGGTTGATGAGAGACTGAGATCATACCATTGATGACGACATCCAAATCCTCCACCTCTTGCTTACAGAGAAAGACATAAATATTACCGCATCCACCTCGATCGCACCACCTCTCAAACTGAGGACAACCTCTAGTACCATGGGGACCACCCCAACTACCTTGTGCGCTACCTCTGGTCGATTGTACCGGAGCCTTAGGGACCTAAATTTGTTGACCCAGTCACTTGTGGTGACATATCGTGGGGCAATCTCTAGCAAAGTGGCCCAACTTGCCACACTCATAACAACCCCTACCAGAAGAAACTTGCTTAGATGACTTGACTGGACCCAACTAACTACCAAGGTCCAAATACTCAAAAAGAAAACCCTGATAAGTTAGAACTAAAGTTTGACTGGCCTAACCACTACCACCCACTAAGTTACCAGCTATAATTTGCAGTTCAACCCAAATCAACCTACTATGATGAAATTGTTGTGGGTAACCTCTACACCAAAAACCTGTACAATAGGACTAAGACCCACAAAACCACCTTGATAGTGGGGCCTCTTATTCTTTCCTCAATAGGCCTCATGACATATACCCTCAATGGTTCGCACATGGTCTACAAGTTGAAGGAATGATCAGCCCAATTCCACTATCTTGTTTGTAGACAATTGAAGGCTTAAAGCCAACCCTCTAACAAATATGTGCACTCACTTGTGCTCTGCCATCATAATCATAGATGCATGACTGGATAGCTCGTGCAATCCTATGTCATACTTAGAAACTAAAATCAGCCACTGTTGCAGATCTGCTAAATCTCACAACCTCTCCATCAAGCTGCAAGGTACATCCTTCTCCAAGAACACCTTGGAGAATTGAGCCAAAGTCACTAGGGGTGACCCGATTGTCCTACAAACTAGACAAAATCTCTGCCATTGCTTTATTGGCCCAACCTCTCCATCAAGCTGCAAGGTACATACTTCTCCAAGAACACCTTAGAGAATTGAGCCCAAGTCACCGGGGGTGACCCGATTGACCTACAAACTAGATAAAATCTCTGTCATGGCTTTATTGGCCCGTCCACCTAAAAAGCATTATAGTCTACACCATGCAACTCAACCAACCTGTGGTTATGCAACCTCTCCTAAAAAATCACAAGAATCTCCTGGGAATACTCGCCCAAAGCACTTGAAAACCTAAGAGGACTCAATCTGTAAACCATCCCATATCTTCTACTCATTAGAAGACATTACCGGCCTAACTGCCACAGGCGAAACAATTCTCGGCACTGCTAAGTGAAGAGACACAGATATAGGTTATGCTTTTGGTACCTGAAAACTGTGTGACCCTACCCGGGTCAAAGTCTATGCCTAATATCTAACTTAAGGGCTACCGAAGTACTAGGTAAATTCCCATCTTGGGACATACCATATGTAAAGTGGAGGATCCTAGCCAAAGTGTCCTAAATGACTGGTTTGACAATGAATCATAGTGGAGACTGGGCTGGCCCCACACTATCCAATTGTCGCTGGACCTACTCTACCTAGATAACGGACTCTAGTGATGGTGACTATTCTCTACCTCGACCTCTAGCTCAAACTCAGCCTCTACCCGTAGTTGGAGCTCCATATGCAAGCACATGATATAATCGCCCAGCCGTTGATGATCTCATCCTTGAAATTTCAGAAAAAATGAAACAAAAAAATTTAGAAGTTGGTGAAGTCAAGAGTGCATAATAAGGAACAAGAAGAGTGAAGTATTCTAAAGAATACCCAATAGCCTCTCAAAGATAGGATACGAACGTCATCATACAGATCTACGAGTGTCTACTAGGCACTTGCTCTTGTACTGGTAAGATCGATGAACCTAAAGCTCTGATACAATATTTTTACAATCCAAAATAGGGTCATGATAGAGCCTACCATAAACCCACCAATAGGCAAGGCTAAACCCTGCTACAAGCAATAGATATGCTAAACATGGAACTAAGCAAAAGAAATATTAATAATAAAAAGAGGGTCCTATAGCATAGATGTGTATAAAATGATATAAAATATATAAAAATGACCTGAAAGTGACCAAGAAAGACAAAACTGTATACAAGAACCATATTAATCCTAGTGAAACTTGTACAAAAACATCTAAGTAAAGAAAGGACTATATACATCAAATCTGCTAATCAAAATATAAAATATACAAACAATAAAAAAGAGGGAAAACAACAATCTCTAAACGCCAACAACTCACCATAGTCCAAATTAACGACGTCCATAAGAGATCTAAACTCAGCAAGGATGGCTTGTACTAGGAGCTACATCGGAAAAAGATGCAGAAGTGTAGTATGATTACCAAAACATGAGGTACTCAGTAGGCATAATAGGCAAACCGAGCTCAGATCAAAAAGATATAAACGAAGAGACACGGTAGTGCTATGATGATGATGATGATCATCATCATCATCATCATCATAATCATCATAATCATCATCATCATCATCATCATAATAATAATAATAACAATAATAATAGCAACAACTACCAATACAAGACAATCACGGCCAAACTGATAAAATAGGATGATGCAAAGCATATATGGCCAACACATAAAAGTAAAAGCCCGACAAAGTTTCTCGAGCCATCCAAAATGATCCATCAGACTTTTACAAGTGATGAAATACAATAAATATACCTTGAAATAGTTCTTTGAGATTCCTCGAAGTGTCTCTTTGTGCTTATCAGTTAAAGTAACTTGATGAGTTAAAATAAGTACCTTTTTAGATTAAAAGCCTCAGAAAATGGTGCATTTCCTTTCTTAATTCAAGTTTCTTTAAATAAAAATAAGTAATACACTCCCACCGAGCCAAAAACAAGTAGAAATCATAATCAAGTTGTTTAAGTGTCTAAATTACACCATTCTCTTATTTTTTTTGTTCAAATATGCCAAATGAAGATGTCATGGCATGAAATGCATACCAACACATAGTAAATTCATTCTCAGTTCAATCAAATCAATCAAGAAATCGGGTAGACACCCATCAGAATGCAATCGTACACTTAGAACTCCAACCAGTCCAAGTTCAAGGCTTCAGGCCCATAAAGTGATAATAATAAAGTAAAAGTGTCACGACCCATGGTAGCACCTAGGCATAACATGGCGTATAGGACCCCGAAAGTCCCCATACAAACCACTTAGCATTCATCATACAAGATAATAAAATATAAGAGATTAAAAGACAATCTCAACATATAAAAGTTTTTTAGAGAAAAATTGAAACCTAAACATCGTCTCAAATCCATCTAGTACGTAGGATAGATCGGGGATTAGCCCGTACATCAAGTTCCAAAACTGAAAGTAAAGATAAAAAGGGGAAAAATCAAGCTCGGTTCTCGAAACATGAGGACTCACTAATCTTCAAGCTTCTATATGAGATCCCTAGCCATGAAAGTGTGAATCTGTAAGGTCGGACCTTATATTTGGGGGAAAATATAGGCAAGAGTATGCGTTATTACAAAATGTACCAAGTATGATAGCCAAGCATAAAACATTTGAAAACATGCTTAAAAAGGTAACTTCATGAGATGCAATGACCAAGCTAAAACGTGCTATAAAAAGGGTTAGAAGTCATAAGTCATACAACATGGTCAATGCAAATAGACATCATCATAAAACACATGTGAGATACTTCTTGAAGTAACCTTAGTTCATTATTGTGGGAAATTTACCTTTAATCGACATATAAGACCATGTGAACTATCAACACAGAATTCGGTGTCTACCCCACACCGAAAAGGGGTGTCCTACTTGCCAAGTTAAGACCATGAACTTCTAGCTTATGTGGATCCACTAGCTAATGTCTATCTAAACAATCTATGGTGGCAAATAGTTTATGGGACATGGGTAATCTCCACTTGTCCACTTGGTGCTAAGCATAACTTCCACATAATATTTATTATTCTTATTCATCTTTACTTTAAAGAACTTGGGTAATCACCTCTTGTCCTTATATCATGTGACATGGGTAATCGGCTTTTGTCTTTTATTAGAGGTCATGGGTAATCGTTGCTTGCCTCATTCTTAGAATAGCTCCTTAACTTTGATTCATTTTAGTTGAGAAAACCTTTCAACCTTAGAATTTTTTATGTGAGAAAACCTTTCAGTCATGCATGTGGTAGTTATGTGAGTAATCATTTCACAACAACAACATATATGCTTTTACTCTTAAAGCAATCTACATCTTATCTCATCAATTCTATAAGAACATGTGTAGTTCCATAATTCACCTTTCATAGTTCAAAACCTAGTTTAAATTATCAATATCTTGAAAACATGGGTTAAGCATGGGTTTATGGGGATTTATCTTAGAATCATGGAATATATCTCAATTCATGCATAATAATTCATAACCCAATCAAACAAATCAATATTTAAAGGAACCCGTGACATGGAAGAAAAACCATAATTCAATTGGGGATTTCTAAATTTGTAAATTTGAGAATTTGGGAACTCCACGGAGGAAAGGGCTCTATGGATGAAAACCATCATACCTCAATGCCAAAAGCTTGACTTCAATGGTGGAATTGGAGACTTCACTTGAAACCCTAGGTTGACTCCTTCTTCTTCAAGCTTTCTAGGGAGAAATATTTGAGAGGAAGACTTGTTCTTCTTTTAAGAATTTGTGAGAATGATTTCAATTGGGAAAATTTGGGGGTTAAAGCACTTTATAGGGCTTTAGGTGAAGAGTAAAATGACATAGTATTAGGCTAGAATAATTAGGAAAAGACCCAAAATCCCCTAGAAAAATAATTGTTGTACCCTACCAACTTATAGACCTACGGCCCGTTGGTCAGACCACGGACCTTCCTGGTCAGCCGTGGTTGAGATCAGAAACATCAAATTCAGGACCCCCCATCGAAGACACCCACCTATGGTCAGTGGGTCCAACGACAGACCGTGGACCACGACCGTAGGTCCTAACATTTTGATCCTGAATTCAACTAAGTCTGGGACTCACCTACGAGACCTATCTATGGCTCGTGCATTGGAAGGCGGACTATCCTGGTAAACTATTGAAAATATAGAAAACTTGACATTTTGAAAAACTTGACTGGCCAATCCACGCATGGTTCATGTGTCATTCCATGGTCCGTAGGTGGCTTCGTCGGACTGGCTCAAAATTTCTGAAAAATCTTACATTTCTACCTTTTTGAATCTGAGGTGTTACATTATCTCCCCTTTGGGAACATTCTTCTTCGAATCAGATTTAAGACGTCATAAGGAAGGTAGAAACTTAATCTAACAGCCCATCATGCATGCAACTACATAAATGCACATATCTAAAGTGGATACATCGACTCCAAGCTAAAGCATGTTCAAAACATCATATCATGAAGTCTATATGCAACTCATACTCAAATGCACATAAACAAGTAGAGACCGATCAAATAAACCCATTTTCTCAAAATTTAAGTTTTTCATGAATCATGCATAATGAGGAAATCATGGGAATATCTAAGACACATGACACCAAGAGAGTAAACCATGATGAGTTAAATACCTCAAGCTTGAGTAGGGACGGAGGGAAAGAGATGAGGATAACGGGACATCATATCGGCCTCGGCCTCCCAAGTAAAATCCTCAACTAACTGATTCCTCTAAAGAACCTTCACGGAAGCAACTTCTTTATTTCTCAACTTCTTAACTTGTCGATCTAAAATCTTAACTGAAACTTCCTCATAAGAAAGATTCTCCTTAACTCCCAAACCTTCTATGGGAACTATAGATGTCGGATCTCCAACACACTTATTCAACAAGGAGACATGGAAAACTAGATGTACCAATGCCAACTCACTAGGCAATTTAAGTTCATAAGCGACCTTGCCAATTCACCTCAGAATGTGATTGGACCCACATAACGGGGACTAAGCTTCCCTTTCTTCCCAAATCTCATTACACCCTTCATGGATGAAATTTTCAAGTAGACCCAATCATCTACCTCAAACTCAAGATCTCTTCTCCTCACATCATCATAGGACTTTTGTCGACTCTAAGCCGTTTTCAACCTTTCTCTAATAAGTCGAACTTTCTCCATAGCCTCATGTAACAACTCGGGACCTATCAAGATGATTTCACCCATCTCAAACCAACCTATAGGAGATCTACACCTCCTCCTATATAGAGAGTCAAATGGAGCCATACCAATACTTGAGTAATAGTTATGGTTGTACACAAACTCAATCAAAGGCAAGTGATCATCCCAACTGCCCTTGAAGTCAATTACACATGCTCTCAACATATCTTCAAAAGTCTAAATTGTACGCTTTACTTTCCCATCGGTTTGTGGATGAAAGGTCATACTAAGCTTAGCACGAGTACCAGGACCCTTTTGGAAAGACTTCCAAAATTGAGAAGTGAATTGAGTACCACGATCTGAGATAATGGATAAAGGTACTCCATGCAACCTTACCATTTCTTTCAAACACAACTTGGCATAGTCCTCCGGTGAATAAGAAACTTTGACGGGAATGAAATGAGATGATTTCGTCATCCGATCCACAATAATCCAAATCGAGTCATGTTATCTCCAGGTTCGTGTTAAACCAACAATGAAGTCCATGTTCAAATCTTCTCACTTCCAAGTAGGAATACTAATGTCTTGGGATAAACTTCCCGGCTTTTGATGCTCAACTTTCACTTGTTGATAATTAGGATATTTAGCCATGATTTTTGCAATATCCTTTTTCATCCCATTCCACCAATAGATCTTTCGCAAGTCACAGTACATCTTAGTGGCTCCCGAGTGAATGGAATATCGAGAACTATGGGCTTCTGACAAGATTTTATCTCTCAAGTAATCAACATTAGGAACACACAAACAACCTTGATATCTAAGTACACCATCTCCCCCTTGGGAGAAAGCATCTACATACTTTTTAAGCCCCGCTTCCTTCAATTCAAATAAAGTCGGATCAAGACCTTGCTTTGCCTTCACCTCAACCATAAAAGACTATTCTGAACCATTGTGAACCATTACACCACCCTTGGTAGATTCAACTAACTGAACTCCCAATCGGGCCAATCTATGAACATCTCTAACTAACTCTTTCTTATTATCCTCAATATGAGCAATACTTCCCATCGATAATCGACTAAGAGAATCAGCCACCACATTCGCCTTACCGGGGTGACAGAGAACACTCATATTATAATCTTTCAATAATTCAACCCATCTCCTTTGGCGAAGATTTAGATCTTTCTGGTTAAACACATATTGCAAACTCTTATGGTCGGTAAAGGCATCCACATGAACACCATACAAATAATGCCTCCAAATCTTTAAGGCAAAAAAAACTGCCGCTAGATCAAGGTCATGGGTCGGATAATTCTTTACATGAATCTTAAGTTGCCTTAAAGCATAGGCAATGACTTTCCCATTCTGCATAAGGACACATCCTAGCCCAATTCTTGAGGCATCACAATAAATGACAGAACCATTTGTCCCTTCGGTAAAGTCAACACCGGAGCGGAAGTAAGTCTGTCTTTCAATTCTTGAAAACTCTTTTCACACTCTTCCGACCATATGAACTTAACCTTCTTTTGGGTCAACGCTGTCAATGGAGAGGCTATCGATGAAAATCCTTCTACAAACCTTCTATAGTAACCGGCTAGACCTAAGAAACTTCTATTATCCAAAGGGTATAGAGGTCTAGGTCAACTCTTTACCGCATCCGTCTTCTTAAGATCTACCTCAATACCCTTACCAAAAACAATGTGACCAAGAAATGCCACAGACCTTAGCCAAAACTCACATTTACTAAACTTTGCGAAAAGTTGTTGGTCCTAACGACTTGCAACACAATCCTCTCTCGTCTTCACTTTTCGAATAGATCAATATCTCATCGATGAACACAATAACAAACATGTCAAGGTATTGTCTAAACACCCTATTCATCAAATCCATAAATGCCGCTGGAGTATTAATCAACTCGAATGACATTACCATAAATTCATAATGACCATACCGAGTTCGAAAGGATGTCTTCGGAATGTCATCTTCCTTCACCCTTAATTTGTGATAACCCGACCGGGTCAATCTTTAAAAAGTAGCTTTCTCCTTCAAGTTGGTCAAACAAATCATATATCCTTGGGAGAGGATACTTATTCTTAATGGTAACCTTGTTCAATTATCCCTAGTCAATACACATACGGAGCGAACCATCTTTCTTTCTGAAAAACAAATTTGGAACACCCCATGGAGAGATACTTGGTCAGATGAAACACTTATCCAACAAATCTTTCAATTGCTCATTTAAGTCCTTAAGTTTTGTCGGGTCCATATGGTAAGGAGGAATAGGGATAGGTTGCACATCTAGGAGAAAGTCAATACCAAAGTCTATTTTCCTTTCGAGAGGAATACCAGGTAAATCATTAAGAAACACTTCCAGAAACTCATTTACAATATGGACCGACTCAAGAGTAGGGGTCTCGAAATCTATATCTTTCACCCTAACTAGATGGTAAATGCAACCCTTAGAAATCATCTTTCTAGTGTTAAGATAAGAGATAAACTGACCCTTAGGCATAGAATTTCCCCCTTTCCACTCTAGGATAGGTTCATTTGGAAACTGAAACTTGACTACACGGGTTTTACAATCAATAGAAGCATAACATGTACGCAACCAATCCATACCAAGGATAACATCAAAATGTAGCATATCAAGCTCTACAAGGTCAACATGAGTGACTCTATGGGACAAAGACACGGGACTCTTTGTATAAACCCTCTTAGCCACAAAAGAATCGCCAACAGGAGTAGAGACAGAAAAAGGATCTAACAACACATCTGAAAGAATATCAAACCTCATAGCCACATATGGCGTCACAAAATACAAGGTAGCACCGGGGTCAAGTAAAGCATAAACATCAAGTTGGAAGACTTTCAACATATCGGTAACCACATCAGGCAAACCCTCTTGCTCATGACGAGTCTGAAGTGCATAAAATTTGTTTGTCTTCTAACTCTCACTAGGAATAGATAAAGGATTAGGTTGAGCCCATCGATGATTTTCTCCCTCATTCTTAACGACTGAGGGACAGTCCCTTATCTTGTGGTCCATCTTACCACAACCAAAGCAAGCATTGGAACCCGTGAGATATTTGTCCTCATGCTTCTTTTCACACTTAGCACAAGTAGGCAATGAAGATCCACTACCATTTCCTCATTGAGGCCTAGGGTTAGATACTCTATCGTTGTTGAACTTAGGAGGAGCATTGGAGGAACCTTGACTGGAAAACCATTGTTGGAATTTAGAACGACCATGTCCATCGGACCTTGAATGTGAGAAGTTACCATCACCAGTTTTAGCCCTTTTTGCCTCCCAAGACTTTTCCTTAAGCTTATTCTCTTCAATTTGTTGAGCATGAACCATGATAAGATAAATGTCCGTATCATTAACAAGCATAGCGGTACGACATTATTTAACCACCATTTCAGACACACCCAAAACAAACTTACTCATTTTCTCCCTAGGGTCAGCAACCATTGTAGGAGCATATCGAGACAATTGTGTGAACTTCAAAGCATATTCCTTCACAGTCATATTTCCTTGACGAAGGTTGATGAATTCCAGCACCTTTGCCTCCCTCATCTCAAGGGGAAAGAACCTAACAAGGAATGCAACTTTGAACTTTTCCCAATCAAGAGGACCCACATCTTCTGCTCTTCATTCTTTCCATTGGTTGAACCATATTTGAGTAACACTCTTAAGTTGATAAGCGGCCAATTCTGCCTTTTCCACCAGCATCACTTCCATGATCATCAACACCTTGTAAGCCTCATCAATGAACTCTTGAGGGTCTTCCTTAACCTTAGAACGATGAAACTCTGGAGGATTCATTCTAATGAAGTCCCTCACTCTAGATATCATCGTACCCACATTTGGGTTCACGGGAGCCACAACCTCCCTATTGGCTTGGACCGTTATAGCTTGATCCAATACTTGAAAAGCAGCCCTAAACTCCGCATTAGTCGCTTGCTTGGCCAAAGGATCGACCGAAACTTGAGGAACTTAAGGAGCTTTAGGATGAGCCTCTTGAATCGCATTTTCTCCCATATTCCTTCTAGCATATTCCCTTTGAGTGGCCATATCATGTAAAGCATGTGGGTCCAACGAAAAATCATGGACCACGGCCATAGGTCCAAACATTTTGATCTTGAATTCAACTAAGTCTGGGACTCACGTACGAGACCTATCTATGTCTCATGCATTGGACGACGGACCGTCCTGGTGAACTGTTGAATAATACAGAAAACTTGACTTGCCAATCCACAGACTAGACATATGGTATGTGTATCATTCCACGGTCCATGGGTGCCTTCGTCTGACTGGCACCAGATTTTGAAAAAAGTCGACATTTCTACATTTTTTATTCTGATGTGTTACAAAAAGCTCAGGAATACTAAAAGAAAAGACCACAATAAAACCAACCAATTTATATAAACCTATGTTTAAAGGTACATAGAATAATTCTGACAACCTTATTATTTAAATCAACACTAAGCCTAATCCTAATCTAATGCTCACAGCTACATGGCAAGGCTTATCTCTTGAAAATGGCCAAAAAAATAACTTAGGGTCATACAAACCTATTATCTCATCCTAAAACCTTCCTAACAATTAATGCTACCCAATTTATATAGAATAAACGAGCCATGTCTAAAAAGGAGGAAACTGTAACCTGCCTCATGGTCGAAACCACTCTCGAACCTCTATTCTAGAGCGTTTCCCTTTTGAGTAGCCTTCAAATGATGCAACACAATCAAATTAGTGAAGAAGATTCTAATACAAGTGAAATGATACCCAATTTGCCATAAAAATATACGGATCCAAAAATTGGAGTAAAATAGGACCATGAGACCAATGCGCAGAATACAAAAATTAACTTTATCATAAGGTCCCAGCCAGCTCAAGGAACTTGTTCTTTGAAAATGGGCACAAATTCGAGCATCGCCTGAGCCCAAACCACTCTGACCAAAAGTGAGCTAAATATTGATCAAAAATGGAATCAAGAGAAAGAAATTGATGGAACTTACTAGGTAAATGGAAGATTATTGACCCAAGATACGTTCCACTCTACCTGCCAATAATTCCCAATAATCCCCACTTATTTTCCTCAAAAATTGGGCTCCAAATCACAAAATAAAAGTTAGTCTTGAGAATTATACATGGTGACATCATGAGGAAATGATTTAATTGATGCTCAATACTCATCGTGATCTCAGGGTTCAAATGGTTACAATCGTGATTCATAAACATTGACTAGTTCTACTGTCCCTTAATCGTGATTGCGATGGTAAATGTTTACGAATGTGTTGTTCAAGGAAGTTGGTCTTCCCGATCGTAGTGTCCAACATGCAATCATAGTCAATATAATTGGTTTACATCACAGCACAAAGATGCATCAGCTCAACTTGAAGTTGAGAAAATTCCCTAATGGGGGCAATGATTCGTTAAGAACCCCGTAAATGCAAAAAATACTATGCTACCCTACCAAAGTCAACATTTTCAACTCAAAAATATTGATGAAACAATTAATAAAGGTCGTCTCAATAAAATCTTGACCCAAGTCAACACTTCCATAAAACAACCAAAATAACCATAACACAAAATGCCATTAAAACATATTAATTACCTTGGGATCTGAACTAAAGGTCATTCTAGACAAAACTCAATATTTTGGAGCTAACTACAGTGATAGAATCTCATTCGAGCACATTCACCTAAAATATTGATCAAAGTCAACCCTTTGATAAACATTCAAAAATATTTCACCTAATGGTACAAACTCACACAGAAGGCCTCAGAAATTGAACCAACCACGCTACTATCCAAAATAGACCTTCTAATGCTCATGGAAATGACAGAAATATCATCCAACATTAGATTCTCTGGATTTTAACCGAAGTCGATTCATTCAATATAAAGGCCCTATAAATAGGGAAACTCACCTAAAACTCTCTCGACCACCTCAGTAAGTTTTCGTCTCATCACAATACATCTCAAACACTACACAAAAGCTACAAGAAGGGGTAAAATAGTAATATTACTCAAAAGTATGTAAATGACCATGAGGGTCATTACATTTAAGACGTAGTTCTATCTAATTAAATAGAAATTAAGTCGATTATTGTTAAATATTTTAAAATTATTTCTTACGTAGAATAAATGGTTAACTCAACATTGAAAGAAGAGATATTATTCAGTTTTCCAATCTTCAAATTTAATCATAATCTACAACAAGTGTTTCAAATTTTTATCCATCTGACTATTCATATTGTGTAAATATTTATCTCATATTGTAACACCCCGCTATTAGAAAGACTTAGAATTAGAAAGAAACCATTTTTGGAAATAATCAAATTTGGAAGGTTTGACAAAGTTAAGCTAAGTATGAGTTAAGGTAAACTTCAAACTCCCATAACTCCTAGATCAGGATGAGTTATGTGTGCTACGAGATACCGTAGGAAATATCTTTGAATTATATTTCCAACGCCACCGAGTTTGATCAATATTGAGTTTCTATGAGGGAGATATGCCCATTTAAAGTTGGGCTATCTAGATAAGGAAAGTCAAAACCGGATTTTAGCAGGGTATTTTGGTCTTTTCATGACCCAATTGATTAAATCCGTTTTTAGTAATTTATTTGGGGTCTAAACTGAATTGGTTCAGTTTACACACTCAAATTTCACGTTAGGGTTTTTAGAGAAAGAACTAAAGAGGAGAAAAGAGGAGAAAAGATGAGAAAAGTCAAGTGTTCTTGGAGATTTCTTGCGAAATCAAAGTCGTTTCGCCAAGGGTTGATCCCTATAGAGGTATATGAGAATTTCATAGCGTTGGGTTCGTTCACCCATGCGCCAATCATGTTTAGTTCAGGGAAATTCATTCTAGAAAGTTGAAAGTTTGATAATCTTGAATTGTGCTCTTGAAATTGGCTTTTGTTCTTGAGATTTAATGGGATTGTTGAGTTCTTGATAGAATCGTGTCGATATTAGAGTTGTGTTTGATTATATTCTTGTGTACATATACTGGGTATCTTAATCTAAAGAGGAATTGTGAAAAAGAATCAAATTTAGGCGAATTGGGGTTAGAAAACAAAGAAGGAACAGGTCGGCCAAATCTGGGTACTAGGTCCGCGACGCGGACCTGTTCCTTAGGATTGGATAAATTTTCTCCACGTCGCGGAGAGGTCACAGGCCCTTCTGCCTCAAAATTTATTTCGTGACCGAATACTAAAATGCATCTCCGCGTCGCGGACTTGCTTCCAAACAGTAATTTCTTGATCATTTCTTATGTTTAACAATCTAAACACACTCTTAAACATCAAGAGATCTTTCCTATCACAAATCACAACCTTGAATCCATAAATTTCAAATTCATGGAAAGTTAAGAGCCAAGTCTAGAGAGTTCCTAAAGTCTTTTCAAATGTCTTTTGCAAATGCTTTAAACTTGTTTTAAGACTTGAGTTTTGAGTTGAGTAAGGATTAAAGAATAAAGAGTGAAGTTCATTTCTTCAAAAGAGTATATTGGGATTATGTATTCCCAAAGAGTAAATGTTTTCACATTTAAACAAGAAAGAAAACACCGATTTCCGAAAGAGCCTCTGAGCTAGTTTCAGTAAATAGTAAATGCTTTCACAATTAAGCAAGAGAGAAACAGTGATTTCCTAGAGAGCCTTTAGGCTAGTTTTTGAGTAATTATCTCAAACCACAGAAAGAGTTATATTTTTAAACATATGAGCTAGTATTATATTTTGGGAATAGTATTGAGCACCGATATGGGGGAGAGTTCAGACAACTCTCAGCCCCCATAAATCATGTAACCATCATGGGTAGAAAAGGGTCATACTTTTTAGATGATTCCTTTGTGTTTTTTAGCATAGACTAGTGGATCCACTTAGTAGTTAGGTTCTATCCCCCTGGCAAGGTATAGGACGGCCCTGGCAGCGTGAGGCAAAATGTTGTATCATCACAATAGCTCTTATGTAATGGTTGTCGATTAGAGAAACTCCCACAAAAGTATTTTGTATTCTTATATACACAGAAGTAAATTGTATTTTTATATACATTCCAGTGTTTATTGTATCTTTGCATACAGATTTACTATTGTATTTCTAAATAAATAGAGTTGTTATGCATGTTTTAAAAGCTTTTCTCTATACTGCATTTACATTATTGCTTTATATTGAAATGAGTTGAGTTGAGACCAGGTATGTTCCTTCAGTTCCTTTCAAGCTTATGTCTTGTTTTAGTATTCCCCTAACATGCTCGTACATTCAATGTATTAATGCCAGTTGACCTGCATCGTTTTATTATGCAGATACATGTAACCAGGATCAGCATCCAGCGCATCGTTGAGTCTAGTTGAGCTTCAGAGTTAGTGGTGAGCCTCCTTGCTTCCAGAGGACCCCTTTTTCATTACTTTATCATTTTAGTTCATTAGGATGTTGTGGGTCTTGTCCCGACATCCATCTTAGTCGTTAGAGGCTTCATAGACAGTTAGTTCTTGAGTCTTTCCATTCCTGCTTTGATGTTTGAGACTTGAGTGCCATTTTGGCCAGTGAATGTTCCCTTATACATTCTAAGTTATTTATTGATATTTCAATTTATTTTTAAAGTATTTTATCATGAGTAAGTCTTCCGCTGAGTAGTAAACCAGGCCAAGGGTTCGCTTGGGGCCAGCAATGGTTTTCAGGTACCAGTCCTGCCCAGGGTGTAGGCTTGGAGCGTGACAAACTTGGTATCGCAGCACAGATTTCAAGAGTCCTAGGGAGTCTATGAAGTCGTGTCTGTAGAGTCCTAGTTATTGGTGTGAAGCGTGTCATATCTATAATTAGGAGGGTGCGACACTTAGGAACTATCTCACTTCTTTCATACTCATTTCGTGTGATAGAGTGTATCTCTATAAAAGTTGCTTTCTAACTCGTGATTGCACGTGTCTTTCAGATCATGCTGCCATGAAGAGCTGTAAGAGGTCGTACGGCTAGAAGAAATGTTGAACCACAAGAACAAGGGGTACGTAATGCACCTAAAGTGCAACCCCAAGGAGAGGTTATCAATGTTGAGTTTCATGAGGCCATCCAGATGTTGAGCCAAGTTGAGACCAACCAAGTTGGGCAACAAAGAGAGAATCGTCAAGAAGTGGCTGATACTTCTAGAGTCCATGAGTTCTTAAGAATGAATCATCTAAGCTTCACAGGTCGAAGTGTCACTGAGGACCCGAAAAACTTTATTGAGGAGCTTCAGAAAGTTTTTGAGATCATGCATGTTGCAGATGCTGAACGAGTGGAACTAGCTACATATCAACTGAAAAGTGTTGCTAGGATATGGTTCGACCAATTAAAAAAGAATAGGACTAAGGATGCGCCAATAGTGAGTTGGGATGTGTTTGAGAGTGCTTTCATGGGGAGTTTCTTTCCCCGTGAGTTGCGAGAGGCAAAGATAAGAGAGTTTCTCACCCTTAAGTAGAAGTCTATGAGTGTTCACGAGTACAGTCTAAATTTCACACAACTTTCTCGCTATGCTCCGGAGATGGTTGCTAACATGAAGAGCAGGATGAGTTTATTTGTTGCTGGGTTGTCTCGCCTGTCAAGCAAGGAAGGAAAGGCAGCTATGCTGATAGAGATATGCACATAGCAAGGATAATGATCCATGTGCAACAAGTTGAGGAGGACAAGCTAAGGGATAGAGAAGAGTTTAAGAATAAGAAGGCTAAGACATCAAGAAATGAGTCTCGACAGAAAAAGAGTAATGTGAACCGGTCTTCCTTTCAACAGAAACAAAAGGGACCTGCTCCATCATCTTCTAGTGCACCTGCACAAAGAAACAAAGGTGAGTATAGTAGTCAGAATTCACAGAATTTCAGAGCTAGACCTGACCATTCTCAAGGTAGTATGGCACAAGGGAGTAGTATGCCTCGTGCATATACTACGTGTGGTAGGAGCCACTCGGGGTTGTGTCGTGATGGCTCCACTAGTTGTTTCAAGTGTGGCCAGAATAGTCATTTTATGAGAGAGTGTCCAAAGAACAGGCAGGGTAATGGTAATGAGGGAAATAGAGCCCAGTCTTCTTCAGTTACTCCACTAGAAAGAGCTGCATATAGAGGAGCTACTTCAGGGGCAAGCAGAGGAGGAAATCGTCTTTATGCTATTACTAGTCGTCAAGAGCAAGAGGATTCGCCAAATGTTGTCACTTGTATGATCCAAGTCTTTAACTTTGATTTTTATGCTTTGGTAGATCCAGGAGTGAGTTTATCCTTTGTAACTCCTTATGTTGCGATGAATTTTGATGTTCTTCCTGAGAAACTTCTTGAGCCCTTCAGTGTTTCCACACCTGTTGGTGAGTCTATTCTAGCAGAGAGAGTCAATCGTGATTGTACCATTTTCGTCAATTGCAAGAGCACCATGGCTGATTTAGTTGAGTTAGACATGGTAGATTTTGATGTCATTCTAAGTATGGACTGGCTTCATGCATGTTATGTCTTAGTTGATTGTAGAAATCGAGTTGTTAAGTTCCAATTTCCTAATCAGCCATTTATAGAGTGGAAGAGTAGTTCAGCAGTGCCTAAGGGTCTTTATTTCGTACCTTAAGGCAAGGAAGTTAGTTTCCAAGGGGTGTGTCTATCACTTAATCTGAGTTAATGACTCTAGTGTTGAGATACCTCATATTCAGTCAGTTCCAGTAGTAAAAGATTTTCCAGATGATCTTCCTGGAGTCCCTCCTGATAGAGAAATAGACTTCGGTATAGATATTATTCTCGATACTCGTCCTATATCTATTCCTCCATATAAAATGGCACCAACAGAGTTGAAAGAGTTAAAAGAGCAGTTAAAAATCTCCTTAAGAAGGGTTTTATTTGACCAAGTGTCTAACCTTGGGGCGCTCCGGTCTTATTTGAGAGAAAGAAGGATGGTTCCCTTAGAATGTGTATAGATTATCGTCAGTTAAACAAGGTTACTATCAAGAATAAGTATCCTCTTCTGAGAATTGATGATCTTTTCGATCAGCTTTAGGGTGTCACTTGTTTCTATAAGATAGACCTCAGATATGGCTACCATCAGTTAAGAGTAAGGGAATGTGATATTCCAAAGACAGCTTTCAGGACCCGTTATGGTCATTATGAGTTACTGGTCATGTTGTTCGGTTTAACTAATGCACCTGCATCGTTCATGTACCTTATGAATTGAGTATTCAAGCCCTATTTAGATATGTTTGTTATCATGTTCATTGATGACATTCTAATCTATTCGAGGAATGAGGAAGATCATGCTAGTCATCTCAGAATAGTTCTCCAAACTCTAAAGGATAGAGAGTTTTATGCCATGTTCTCTAAGTGCGAGTTTTGGCTTGAGTCTGTGGCATTCGTAGGCCACATTGTTTCTGGTGATGGAATTAGAGTTGATACCCAGAAGATAGAGGTAGTGCAGATTTGGCCTAGACCCACATCTCCAACTGATATTAGGAGTTTCTTGGGGTTGGCTAGATATTATAGAAGGTTCGTAGAGGGGTTCTCATTTATTTCATCCCCTTTGACCAAGTTGACTCAGAAAACAGTGAAGTTTCAATGGTCTAAAGCTTGTGAGAAAAGGTTTCAGGAATTGAATAGGAGCTTGACTACTGCCCCAGTATTGACCTTACCAGAAGGTATGCAAGGCTTTGTTATATATTGTGATGAGTCTAGCGTTGGTTTGGGTTGTATGTTAATGTAGAATGGAAAAGTTATACATTATGCCTCCAGTTGAAAGTTCACTAGGAGAACTACCCAACCTATGACTTGGAGTTGGCTGTCGTAATATTTTCTTTCAAAATATGGCGTCATTATTTGTATGGTGTTCATGTAGATGTAATCACTGATCACAAGAGTCTTCAGTATATGTTTAGCTACAAAGAGCTTAACATCAGACAGAGAAGGTGGTTAGAGTTACTCAAAGATTATGACATGAGTATTCTTTATCACCCAGGTAAGGCTAATGTTGTTGTTGATGCGTTGAGTAGATTATCTATGGGTAGTACCGCTCATTTTGAGGAAGATAAGAAAGAGTTAGCAAAAGATGTGCATAGACTTGCATGATTAGGAGTTCGACTAATGGATTGCACAGAAGGAGGAGTAATGGTGATGAATGGGGATGAATCATCATTAGTGTCAGAAATTAAAGAGAAACAAGACCAAGATTCTATTTGTCTTGAATTGAAGGAAAATGTTCATAAGCAAAAAGTAATGACTTTTGAACAAGGGGGAGATGGTGTATTGAGGTATCAAGGTAGGTTGTGTGTACCAAGGGTGGATGAGCTCCAAGAGAGGATCATGGGAAAGCTCATAGCTCCAGATATTCTATACATCCGGGTTCCACAAAGATGTATCGTGATCTGAGAGAGGCTTATTGGTGGAGTAGTATGAAGAAAGGCATTGCAGAGTTTGTTGTTAAGTGTCCGAATTGCCAACAAGTTAAAGTAGAGCACCAAAGGCTCGGTGGTATGGATCAGAATATAGAACTTCCGGAATGGAAATGGGAGATGATCAATATGGATTTCATCATAGGTTTTCCATGGTCTCGCAGACAGCATGACTCGATTTGGGTGATTGTAGATCGAATGAATAAATCAGCCCATTTCCTACCGGTAAATACTACCCAATCAGCAGAAGATTATGCTAATTTATATATTCAAGAGGTAGTCAGACTTCATGGGGTTCCGGTATCGATTATTTCAGATAAAGGAGCACAATTTACTGCACATTTTTTTAAGTCATTCCAGAAAGGCATGGTTCAAAGGTGAACTTGAGCACTGTTTTTCATCCTCAGACATATGGTCAAGCAGAGCGCACTATTCAGACTTTAGGAGATATGTTGAGGGCCTGTGTGATTGATTTCAAGGGTAATTGGGATGATCGCCTACCTCTCGTCGAATTTGCTTACAACAATAGTTACCACTCTAGCATCCAAATGGCTCCTAATGAAGCTCTTTATGGGAGTAGATGCAGATCTCCTATTGGATGGTTTAAAGTTGGTGAAGCTAGGTTGATAGGACCAGACTTAGTTCATCAAGCTATGGAGAAGGTGAAAGTTATTCAAGAGAGGTTGAAAACAGCACAGAGTCATCAAAAATCCTATACATATATTAGAAGAAGAGACTTAGAGTTGAAGTAGATGATTGGGTGTACTTCAAAGTTTCACCCATGAAGGGTATTATGAGATTTGGAAAGAAGGGAAAGCTTAGTCCCCGGTATATTGGTCCTAACAGAATATCCAAGAGGGTTGGCGAGGTAGCTTATGAGTTAGAGCTACCCCAGGAGTTAGCAGCAGTTCATTCAGTATTTCACATCTCCATGTTGAAGAAGTGCATGGGTGATCCTTCAATTATCATACCTACTGAAGATATTGGTATCAAGGATAGCTTATCACATGAGGAGATTCCTGTTACGATTCTAGATTGTCAAGTTCACAAGTTGAGAACTAAAGAAGTAGCATCAGTCAAAGTTCTGTGGATAAATCAATTTGTTGAGGAAGATACTTGGGAAGTTGAAGAGGATATGAAGAAGAGATACCCACATCTCTTCGAATCCGGAGAAGTTCCAAATTAAGGTACTAATCCTATTCTTGGACTTTATTTTAAGTTGGCATGTTGTATTTATATTTTGCTTGTTGGGTGTTTAGGCTAAGTGTTAGATATTACGTCTTAGCCTACTAAGAGTAATCTCATTCGAGGAAGAATTTTCCCAAGGAGGAGAAATTGTAACACCTTGCTATTAGAAAGACTTAGAATTAGAAAGAAACCATTTTTGGAAATAATCTAATTTGGAAAGTTTGACAAAGTTAAGCTAAGTATAAGTTTTGGGTCAACTTAAAATGACCATAACTCCTAGATCAGGATTAGTTAGGTCTGCTACAAGATACCGTAGGAAAGATCTTTTAATTATCTTTCCAAGTCAACCGAGTTTGATCAATTTCAAGTTCGTATGAGGGAGATATGCCCATTTAAAGTTGGGTTGTCTAGATAAAGAAAGTCAAAACCGGATTTTAGAAAGGTATTTTGGTCTTTTCATGACCCAATTAATTAAATCCATTTTTAGTAATTTATTTGGGGTCTAAACTGAATTGGTTCACTTTACACACTCAAATTTCACGCTAGGGTTTTTAGAAAAAGAACTAAAGAGGAGAAAAGATGAGAAAAGTCAAGTGTTCTCAGAGATTTCTAGCGGAATCAAAGTCGTTTCGCCAAGGGTTGATCCCTAAAGAAGTATGTGAGACTTTCATAGCATTGGGTTCGTTCACCCACGCGCCAATCATGTTTAGTTCAACGAAATTCGTTCTAGAAAGTTTGATAATCTTGAATTGTGTTCTTGAAATTGGTTTTCGTTCTTGAGATTTGATGGGATTGTTGAGTTCTTGATATAATCATGTCGATTTTAGAGTTGTGTTTGATTAGATTCTTGTGTACATATACTGGATATTTGAATCTAAAGAGGAATTGAGAAAAAGAATCAAATTTAGGCGAATTGGAGTTAGAAAATGAAGAAGGAACAAGTCGGGTAGATCTGGGTAACAGACGCGGACCTGTTCCTCAGGATTGGAAAATTTTTCTTTGCGTCGAGGTGAGGTCACGGACCCTTCTGCTTCAAAAATTTATTACACGACCAAATATTAAAATGCATCTTTGCGTCGTAGACTTGCTTCTGGACAGTAATTTATTGATCGTTTCTCATGTTTAACTATCTAAAAACACTCCTAAACATCACGAGATCTTTCCTATCACAAATAACAACCTTGAATCCATAACTTTCCAATTCAAGGAAAGTTAAGAGCCAAGTCTAGAGAGTTCTTAGAGTC
>NW_006239337.1:290000-298624 GCF_000226075.1 Solanum tuberosum | reverse complement strand
TTTGGGCTAGTTTTTGAGTAATTATCTCAAACCACAAAAAGAGTTATGTTTATAAACATATGAGCTAGTATTATATTTTGGGAGTAGTATTGAGCACCGATATGGGGGAGAGTTCAGACAACTCTCATCCCCTATAAACCATGTAGTCATCATGGGTAGAAAAGGGTCATATATTTTAGATGATTCCTTAGTGATTTTTAGCATACACTAGTGAATCCACTTAGTAGTTAGGTTCTATCCCCCTGAAAAGGTATAGGACTGCCCTGGCAGCGTGAGGCAAAACAGTGTATCATCACAATAGCTCTTAAGTGATGTTTGTCGGTTAGAGAAACTCTCACAGAAGTATTTTGTATTCTTATATACACAGAAGTAAATTATATTTTTATATACATTCTATTTATATTGTAACTTTTCATACATACAGAGTTACTATTGTATTTCTAAATACATAGAGTTGTTATCCATGTTTTTAAAGTTGTTCTCTATACTGCATTTACATTATTTCTTTATATTGAAATGAGTTGAGTTGATACCAGGTATGTTCTTTTAGTTCCTTTTAAGCTTATGTCTTGTTTTAGTATTCCCCTCGCATGCTCGTACATTCAATGTACTGATGCCAGTTGGTCTGCATTGTTTTATGATGTAGATACAGGTAACCAGGATCAACATCCAGTGCATCGTTGATTCTAGTTGAGCTTCAGAGTTGTTAGTGAGCCTCTTTGCTTCTGGAGGACCCCTTTTTCATTAATTTATCATTTTAGTTCATTAGGATGTCGTGGGTCTTGTCCCGACATCCATCTTAGTTGTTAGAGGCTTCGTAGATAGTTAGTTGATGTTAGTTCTTGAGTCTTTCCAATCCTCTTTTGATGTTTGAGACTTGAGTGTCATTTTGGCCAGGAATGTTCCTTTATACATTCTAAGTTATTTATTGAGATTTCGGTTTAATTTTAAAGTATTTTATCATGAGTAAGTTTTCCGCTGAGTAGTAAGTCAGGCCAAGAGTTCGCTTGGGGCCAGCAATGGTTCTCGAGTGCCATTCCCTCCCAAGGTGTAGGCTCGGGGCATGACACATATCATCTATATTAAACCCTTGTAGTAGTAGTAGTAGTAGTATTAGTATCACTTGTGTTCAATTAATGGATTGAACATATTTATTTCAAAAGAATCACCTATTTCATTTCACCTTCACCTTTTTGGTATTCATATTTGAGACGATAGTTGTGATCCCAAAACCCTTACTATGCATAACTCATTGCATAGGGTCAAGATGTTCGTTATCATATGTTAGATTGTCATGGTAGCTAGATCTTATATACCATACGCAAGTAATTGGCTATACGCCTATTGCAAAAGTCATGACTTTTCTTTTGTATACTAATGCTTGAATTTGATAATACTCTAATTTTCTTATAACATATCTTGTTTGCATTAGTCATCGAGTGTAATATTATTCTTTATATGTAGGGTTGATTCAAAATCATGTGATTGTTGAGGTCACTAGGGTTGATTAGCATATCTCAATAGAAATCTCGTGATCATTAAAGAGGGGCACCCACATATTTTTAGGAAGGCGGGATAGGAATCTATTAAGATTTCAACTTCTAAGGAAACATCATGTTAATATTAAGTCTAAGCATTAGCCATTTAATAGGTTCAGAGGTAGATTAGAATCCTTAACGAAGGTCACTGAATCTTATTTTCTAGAAATAAGTGAACCCATAGAAGAACGAGTGGTCTATACTTATCACTATGTGGGCCATATAGTAGAGTTTTAAGTGGCGTCATTTGTCAAAGTTACCACTCAAGAATAGGTTATATTCTCATTACCTCTATCATTGTAAATAAAATTTCTTTGTTATACCGTAATCTTATTCTTCAATTCTTAGTGTGTGATATTAGGTAAATGTACATTAAAATTATATAGTCTATTCTAATATTGAATTCATCAAAAAAGAAAATAAAATATGGTACTCTAACTTTCTCAAGCCATAATCACAATAAACTTATAAGTTGGTCAAATTTTGATTATATAAGTAGGAAGTTGTGCGGCAGAAAACCAATTTATATAGACAGGATCAATAATGCCAGGGCTTTTTGCCGAAGGCAAAGGGTGTACTAAATTTTTTTTGTCTCCGACTAGAATTTCTAAATTTTAGTAATCAAAATTCGACCAACTTTTAAGTTTAGAGTGCTTATTCCTTAAGAAAATTATAGTACTGTAATGTAGTGCATTTTTTGGATGAATTCAACATTTGAATATATTATATCATTTTAATTTACATCATTGCATAATATCACACATTAGTAAACTAATGAATAAGCTTGCCGTATTACAAATAAATTACACTTTTACATGTAACTATTTTTGTACAATATCAAGTGTGCTCAAGAAATATGAAGTTGCTTCTGGTCAAATGATAATTTAAGATAAAATGGTTTTTATTTACATGATAAAGTTTCAGTAGGGTTGGTATCCACAATCAAAGCTTTAACAAGAATAAGGCAAAATTGGATGCATTATGATAGCATGATCAAGAAGATAGGCAGTACAATTCAATCTTGGCAAGGAGAAATGTAATCATGCAGGGGGAGAGCATTTCCAATCAAAATTGTTGTCCATAGAAGGCCAGTTAATCTTTTATCTTATTTATACCCTCCAATTAGAGTGATAAGAAATTTAACAAAATATTTAACATGTTCTTCTAGAAAAACACTGCTGACAAAAACTGTATGTATTAGGTAAGTTAGAAAACACTTTTTCTGCCCAAGAAAGAAGGGAGGGTAGGTTGTTAGATCACTGAGAGATGTATAAAATTTTCTTTAATGAAAATTATGGTGGAAACTAAAGAACAAACCCTCATAGTGAGGTTCCCTTTCAGTTAATAAGCATCACAAAAAACTCCAGCCATTGATAGCCTAGAGTAGAGGTGCAAACACAATAGGAAAGAAAATAGTGATGATGAAGGAATTGGTGGTATACCAAATGGAGTGGAAGATTATGAAAGGTAATTCTAGTTTATGGTTTGATAACTAGAAAATCCTAGGAGAACTGTATCATCTGTAATGACCCTCTAGCTAATCTTATATATTTTCTATACTTTTAGCATTTCTGGGACTGGCAGTTCAATTGTCGGGTCGTTTGTTTGAGTTTTGTGCACTTTCCCATGTTTTGAAGCCTTTGGAACTTGAATGGTTGACTTTAGTCAAACGTTTAGGAAGATGGCCTTAGTGCAATTCTAATGGTTTTGTCAGCTCTGAAAGGGTCATTTTAGGCTAAGGGTATGGTTGGTTCGGGCCCTAAGACTTCTAGTTTTAACTTGGAAGCTTAAGCCAAGGTTTGACTTTGGTCAACGTTCTTGGTAAACATAATTAGAGAATTATGTCAGTGCGGTTAACTTTGGAATATTGATTTTGGTCTAGAATGACCTTTCGTGCAATTCTTGGGGATTCGAGTCTCATTTTCGGCCTTCTTATGGATTTTGGCTTAAAATAGAACTTGGATGTGGGACCCACTTGTCATCAAAACGAACTTGGATGGAAGTTTTAATGGTTCCGTTCAGTCTGGAATGTCAAATTAGATGGGGTATCATATTTCATTTACGTGCACGGGGTTCCTAACAATTTCAGAGCACCTCGTCGGAGACTTTGGGGCTTCCAAAACCAGCTGATGTGCATCAGCTGGTGCTTCCATGAAATGGTCTCCACGTTCACAAAAGTTATGATACTTTCGTTGAGCTTGGGGCATTGTCCCTCATTATTCACGGAAGCTTTGGTGCATTCGTGGAGCGCGTGATCTTAACCCTCCTTGTTCGCAAAGGCTTTGGCGCGTTCTTGGAGAAGTATTTTGTCTGGTTTTTAAACCAACTTAGCTCCAATGTTCCTACATCGATAACTCCCTCGTTTTAACTCCATTTTTATGATTAAAAATCCTATGTGATCTTGAAGGTTGTGGATACGTGTGTCTATGATTAGAAATTGTTGAAGGCTCTTTGTTTGAGGTAAAATTGTGTTTATGTGGGCTGGCTCATCTATTTAGTGGGGTTTTTGTTGCTTGAATGTGTTGGGCTGATTCTGGCACAAAATTGAGTCTTGTTTTGATATACAAGCATGGTTAGTCAATTAGGACCTTTTGGATGAATCAATTTTAGGATTTGTGGTATAGGTCCCACATTCCCATTTTGACTCAATTTTGGGTCCATTTCTAATTATTGTGATTTTAATGTCTAAACGTCTGTAATGATGCTGTGAATGATAATTTGACAGCGTGGCGATGTCTGGAGATGTTTCACATGAAAATAGTTCATGTGTGTTAGATTCACAGCGCTCATGATCAGCTTTAAGGTAGGTTTCGATCTACTTTTTTGATAGAGATTCTTAGATAATGCCTAGTATAGATTTAATGTAATTTTGAATGGTATTTGTTGAGTGTCTAGATTTTCTCTTGTTATTCCATCATTTCTTGATTTCGCAGAAACCTTGGGCTTAGTGTGGGTATTGGGATCCTTAGTTTAGCTTGTAGCTTCTCTTGTGGTATAGATGATCTTGTGGCCTTAGACTAGATTGGACTTTAGGAGTTTTAAATTGTGTTTTACCACCTCGTAGTTATGTTTAGCTCCCTGATGGGCATGTATTGGGTTGTTCTCCTTGCATTGGTACTTGTGACCTTGGAATCATTGTATTTGTAGGTTTGTTCTAGCTATGCTCAGTCAGGGACTAGAGCGGTATGATTGGGGTAGGTGTCATCCCTTGAGTTGGTTGCCTTTTTTATTGATTTGAGACCTCTTATTTGGCCCCTTCGCTTGTTGTGTAGCAGTTAACTTGTTATACCCTTATTGAGCTTGGTTATATTATTGGTCTCAATGTCGTATACGAGGAATAGTGGGATCCCAGGTTAGTACTCTCCCCTTCGGTAGGGTGTTTTGGTTGGTTGTATGGTTATTTGACATGAGTGTCTTGTTTGAATGCTAGTGATGGAACGTATTGCATTATTTGTTCATTCTCATTGATTTTTGTGGTATGGTCCAGGTTCATGCATATGCATATTTATCATTCATGATGAAATATTGTTTTACCTAGATTTTATCCTAAACTGGTTTTAATGGAAGTCATACCACCTGTACCACTTGATTTATTGGCTTTTAATATCACAAGGCATCTGCGATGTGCTCCTTTCCTACTTTAGATTTTAGAGGCATTCAAGATGCACTTAGTTCTTACTAGACTAGCCGACACGTTGACGTCCTTTCTTGCATGATTCTTGGCCACTTTGAGATCCTCTTCGGAGTCGACACGCCCCTAAGTCACTCTTACTAGTTGGGCGGCTTACCCCCCTTGGAGTGGACTTTTTAGTTGGGCGGCTTTGATATACTAAGATCCTCTTCGGACACACCCCCGAGTCAGTCTTACTAGCTAGGATAGAAATGGACTGACTGGTTGGGCGGCTTGGAATGATTTGTCACTTTTTCTAGCTAGGCTGTGAGTTGACTGTGGTCATGGTTACTTGGGCTCAGATCTCGGTTTTCACTTCTTGGGTTCAAATTCATGGCACTTCTTTAATGGCCCTATTGCACCCTCTACATTCATATGCATTGCCTATCACTAGTATATTTATTTATTTATTGTACCCTCCAGTTTATGAGGGCCACTTGGGTTATGTTTGTTGTTTGTACCTTCCGGGCTTATTGGGGTCCGACTAGGTTATTGTTTGACTATATTATGTTCTATGTTATTGTTTTCTTCTTAGTTGATAGGTTTTGGACTTTATAATTGTGGTTGTAGGGTCCTCCTGGCCCTGTGTAGTTTACTTGGTATCTTAGTTGCTTGCGAATAGGTTGTTGGCTTGTGTTCTAGGTACGTATTTGACTCGGCTTCTCAACCTTTGTATCTTGTTTCTTCTCTTTATTGTCTATCTACTTTAGCATCTCTTATTTTGTTACTTATGCTACGCTCTCCTTATTACTTGTTGTTTATGCTTGTGTTATCTTTTGAGCTTAGTCGGCCATTTCCTATTGAGTACCATTTTTTGGTACTCATACTACACTTCTGGCCTCTACCGATTGCAGTTGAGTTATCACCGTTGATTTGGAGTCGTGCAGAGCAACTTGGAGTTTTGGAGATTAGGGTGAGCTCCTAGCATCCAGAGCTACTGGTTTTCGTCTACTCTTATTAGGCTTAGTCTTTATATTGTATTCAGAGACAACATGTACTTATGTTGTATTTTCAAAGCCTTGTACTCTTATTTTGGATTAGATGCTCAACTACTAACTGATACCAGGTCTTTGGATGGTTCTTGTATTTTTTTTGTGATTATCTTCTCTTCGCTTTGTTATAAGCATTTTACTCCTTGTTGTCGGCTTCTATTTGGTAGTCTGTTGCTTATGGCTCTGGGATAAGGGTTACGCTTACCTACTGGTGGAGTGTGATAGGTGTCATAATGACCTAAGAAATCGGATCATGACATCATTGATTACTAAAAGGAAATGAAAAAAAAAAGTAGAAACTTGTTTGCTTGCTAATACTGAGGGGTGGAATGTTCAAAAGCTAAAGGAATGTTAACCATAAAAATATATGCAATATATTCCAAAGACTACACCACCTCCCAATACGATAAGCCTATTGATTTGTCATTCTGGATGCTTAAAACTATTGGCAAATTTTAAACAAAAAGCTCTTGGGAATACATCAGGCATGTGGAACCAGAGGAGATCTTTAAGTATATGGGAAAACAAAGGGCAAAGAAATTCCCATTTCAAATGACATTTTTGTATGGAATGCTTGGAAACCAGTGGATATTGTTATACAAAACATGTTGATTTAGTTGGAACCAAAATGTTGGTGTTGTGTAGATTCTTAAAAGGAGACTACGTCTCACTTATTTCTAACCTCTTCCATATCCTTAAGACTATGGAAGTTCTTTGCTAATTTTGCAAGTTTAAATCATGAGGGATTAAAACTATCTCAGGTACTACTAAAATGGTTGACAACGTTGCAAGTATGTATATTTTCATACTGGGGTTCTTTTTATTATTACTCTTTTATTTTCATAATTTATTGTTAACTGTTTGTCTTCTAGATTATATGGTTTTACTTGTTCTAGCCATTTTATTCCTAAAATGATATTTTCGTCTCCTTAATATATTTTAAATTTTATCACTATTGGTACTCCTCCAATGATTATTTCCTTTTCTGTAGTTTCTTCAATATACATTAATGCTTTTGGTAGTTCGGGGCATGATTGTTCAGTAGTTATTATTTCATATTCCGTCATTAATTCTCTTGTAATATAGTTTTCTTCTCGTCCTGTATCTATTAATACTAAATATTTTTGTTGTTTCATTATTCCCGTTATGTAATAATGATGTGGTTTTATATCATCTTCCATTGATTTTTGTGGAGTTTTATATATTCTTCTTGAGATACTCATTTTTGATGATATTTGTGGTATTTCACAATTTATTCTTTTTGATGTGCTTAATCTTTCTTTTACTATTTCTAAATCTTCTTCTATATCAATCTCATTATAACTATAATCATTTTTATCTATGACTGTGACTATTCTTTCAAAAGGATCTTCTATTTTTATCTTTTTTATTTTATTTTTTGCTTTATTTTATGTTTTGTTGTTAAAACATATAAGTTTTTACATCTAGCGGTAAATATTTTACTTCCCGGAGCTAGTTCTATTCCTGACATTTTCCAATATAATACTAATGATTTATCTATATTTCTGTCATTTATTGCTACTGAGTAGTTAGCACTTATTATAAATTTAAATGTTTGGTATATGAGGTTATCTTTTACAGCACTTATTATACTTTTTTCTATGGGTTGTATAATTCTATCATCTGCTAAGTATATTTCTATGGGTGTATCTATTCCTTCTCTAAAACATGCTTTTATTAGTATTTATGTTCCTCCTAAATGTACATATTTAATTGGATTTTTAGCCTTAATATCTTGTATTTCTTTATTTATTATTCGTTTATTTATTATTGGTATTTTGGCCTTACCTTTAGTGTATTTGCAATCTATGATATGTTCTCTTTGACTTACTACATAATATTCTTCTTTTTGTCGTTTAAACCAGTTTCTTATTGTTGGTATTTCGAATATTTTTGCTATGCTTAGGTCTAGTTCTTTTCCTTTTATTTGTTCAAATATATTATTATCAAATATTATTTTTTGTTCTGAAGATTCTTCGTCTTGATGTTTTTCTTTATTTATTATTTGTATATCTGTTTCAGTCATTTGTTATATTATAAAATTCATTATCTGATTCTATTTCTATATCGTTATTTATTTCATTTTCTGATATTTCATATATACTATCTTCACTTTCTAATTCATAATCTATGTATTCTATCTGCGTATATTTTTCATCGTCTATTATTATTTCTGATATTTGTTTTTTCTTTGGATTTTTAGGTAATTTACAATCTCTAGCTATATGTCCTAATTTTCCACAATTATAACAAGTACATTCCGTTAGTTTTCTTTTTGGTCTATATGCTCTTTTGGTTTTGTAGTTTTTTACATAGTATCTTCTTCTTCTCTTCTTCTTCTCTTCTTCACTCTTAAGCCCTAGCCTTCACTCTCTTAAAATGGAACAAAATGATCCAAAGATC
>NW_006239337.1:285932-288378 GCF_000226075.1 Solanum tuberosum | reverse complement strand
TCATGGTAATATGTAGTAATATTTATTGTAATATTCTTCCGATAGTTGTTTTAGTCTGAATATTTCTTTAATATTATTTATGATATATTCTAGATATAACATATCTTGGGTTCTTTGTTACATATATAAATTTTCCTCCATTAATTGTTCTAATAGTTTTATATCTTCCATAGATTCTGTCCAATATTGTAAATATTCGTAGTTCATTTTTTAATCTGAATCTATCCCTAAATCGTATAATTCTATTCTCTCGAGGTCTAGATCATGTAGATCTATTTCATACCATTATTGGTTTGATAGATGTTCTGATTCGTTATCATTAAATATTTTTTCCCATATTATTCTTTTTAATTCAATTATTTCTATACCTTTAAGTATATATAAGATTAAAGTTTCATAGTTTTTTATCATTTCATCATGCATGTATGTAGTCATGTTCGTTGTTATGCGGGGTTTTTCAATTATTCCTTCCTACCATATTCATAATTGATTAAATTCATTTTAGATTATTATGAACTAGATTATCTGTATCATGTTCTCCTGTCACTACTAGCATCGTAATTTAGTGGATACTTCCTTCTTATTAGCGCCTCAACTTTGTTTACTCCCCTAAACGGCTTTCCTCGCCTACCGGTTTCAACATTAGGATGGCATAGTATAAAAGTTTTCTCCTTGTTTTCAGTGTGCTAATAAACTAGAAATCATGATTCAAATAATTCTAATACATAATAACTAACATAAATTTATTCAATCATACATATGATATACAGGAATATATGAAATTAGTTCTGCATATTTATTGAACAATATACCTTTGCTTCTTGCTTATTCATGCTATCTGAAATATCTGATTGGATTTCAGATTGTTGCTCCATTTATCTAGATACTAATTTTTTGTATAGAGCTTTTTGAAAAGAGTGTTTTATATATATTAGGCTTTGCCTGCCTTTCATATTACATGTATCTTCCTTTTTATAGAAAGGAAATGATACCATAATGCATGTACTCTATTTTTTAATAATGTGCCTAATAATAATATGATATGACTACTTTATGACTTTTTACAAACATAGTACACCTACTTTATGACACTACTTTATGATACACCACACCTACTTTACACTTGTCCACCATTTCTATCTACTACTTTAATATGTGCATGCATAATAATGCATACTATTGACTAATTTACATCTTATCTACTACTTTACATTATTTACTTTATCTTTTTTGCCACTTTGTCTGCCATTTGCATCTTATCTTATCTTTTTAATCTTGTCCATATCTTATCTTGTCTTTGTCTGCATCTTATCTTCATCGTCTTCTTTTATTCTAAATCGACATCTGGAATTATGTTATCTTCACCGTTACATTTCGAACATATGTGATCAGGGTATTTGTGTGCAATTAGTTTGCAATATCTGGTTAATAACTCTGCTGAAATAAATCTTGCCTTTAGTGCTCTTGCCTAGGTCGTTCCTCTAGTTTCAACAATGATAAAATCCATCGTTGGACTTCATCCATATCTGATTTCCTTAGTTCCCTTGAATTTGAATATATCATTAATTGGTCTCTAAAGTAGTAACTCCATATAGCGTTTCCGTTTAAATAGTTGTTTGCTAATTCTTGTATAATCGTTGATATACCAATTATTCTTTTGTTGGCATAAAAACTTGGTATCTCTATTTTGCATTATCTCTTCTTGTTGTCCGATATCCTCGGGTATAATCATATCTTTAGTTAATCCTATCTTGATAACCTGTATTGGAGGTTTTATTTCCTCGTATAATATCTCCGTTAGTGCTGTATAGAATTTTATATAGAATAAATTTCCTTTTGTGACTCTTTTGTATGTGACAAATGCTTTTTGTAGTTCTGGTATTCCACTAACTTCTTCTCCGTCGTATGTGTATACGGTATTTAACAGTCCGTAGTTGTAACATGTTCTTACTAAATTAGCGTTAGTTTTTGGTCTTGCAATTAACTTGTTATATCCTTGTAACTTTTGTGTCAAATAATCCTGGTTTAATTCTTTTGTAGTTGATCTGGGGTTGAGGTTTAAATAAGTTTGGATTTTGTGTATATTTTCGATATAGGTTCGTGTGATGTAATTATATGTCTTGTTCTCATTTTGGTTTTGCAAACTATCTGCGTATGTAGATGTTTGTGGTTCTATGGACATATGTCTAGGTGTCCTTTGGGTAAATGGTTTTTCGAATGGTTGGTTTAGGTTCGCATTTTTATGTTGTTTATCACTAACTTGTTTTCTTGTACCTACAACTATATTTAAACAAATGTTATGGGTTTTAAGGAGTTTCCCATCGTCTCCTCTTAGCTCTGGGTTTTTTCCGTCTTCCGGTCGACGTAGCTCCGCATTTTTATAGTCATGCTGCTGACTAGCTTTAGACTTCAGATTATCTTCATTAATCTTTAGCTTTTGTATCTC
>NW_006239337.1:284808-284886 GCF_000226075.1 Solanum tuberosum | reverse complement strand
AGTTTTTTAGATTCTTCTTCTAACTTTAAGTGGTAAATTCCTAACTTGCAGTCAAATTTACTACAGAAATTATATCCT
>NW_006239337.1:278626-284786 GCF_000226075.1 Solanum tuberosum | reverse complement strand
AAATTTACTAAAGTAATTATATCCTTGTATTTGTCTTATTTTTAATATTTTATTTGGTATTGGGTAATTATATGTTTTAGTTTTTGCATTTAAATTTCTATAATCAATAACCATTCTGCTTTTTCCTCTTTTTTGTTCACTATGTTTATTTACGATAAATGTCGGGCTTGTGTGCTTACTATTGCTTTCTTGTATATATCCTTTTTCTAGTAATTCATTTATATGTATCTTAAATTCTGTTAAATCATTAAAATTATATTTTAATGGTTTTTGGGTTATTATGCTATTATTATCAATTAGCTCAATTTTTATTTTTGTTTTATGTTTTTTCCCATCCTTGTAAAGGATCTTCACTATATAATAATTTTAACTTATCTTGGATTATTTTTACTTTATCTATAGAGAATATAATTAATTCTATCTTAGGGTCTTCTTCTTTTATATTTTCTAATTTTTGTGTAATTTTTTCACTTCCTTTTATCCATTATGTTGTTTTTTGTTTTTTGTTATTTACTCTTTTTGCTCCTATTTTTTGTTTACATGGTGTTGTGAATCACCAGTGTGTTTTTGTTATTATATGTGGGTATAATTTTTCTAAAAATGGCATTCCTAATAACATATCTTTTGTTGTTAATTCAAAGTTATATATTTCCTCTATAGTTAATACCTTATCCCATATGTGTATTTTTATATTTTTTGCCTTATATGTGATCATGCTTCCTTCATTATTAAATCTTGTTACTACTATCGGTGTTTTTAATTTTTCCCATTTATCTTCTGGTAAACAATTGTATTTACATATATTAGCTTCTGCTCCCGTATCTATCATTGGTGTATAATATCTGTTGTAATATCCCTCTATTATTATCTTTGCAAGTATTTCTTTAATATTATTTATGATATATTCTAGATATAACATATCTTGGGTTCTTTGGTACATATATAAATTTTCCTCCATTAATTGTTCTAATAGTTTTATATCTTCTATAGATTCTATCCAATATTGTAAATTTGTATCTCATTGTCCATACTATCCACTTTTATGCAAAGTGTAGTAATGGCTTTGAGTATCTCTTCCATTGTATTTTCTTTGTTTCTAGCTATATGTCCTAGTTTTCCACAATTATAACAAGTACATTCCGTTAGTTTTCTTTTTGGTGTATATGGTCTTTTGATTTTGTAGTTTTTTACATAGTATCTTCTTCTTGGTTTTTTGATGGTCACTTTTAATAATTTAGTTTTTAATGTGAACACTGATATTTAAAGACTAGTGAAGATTTGATACCATAAACCAAAACAAATTCAGATGAAGTTGGCCAGAAATTGTAAATCACATAGAGAAGTACGAACCCAAGCTTAATTATCTATCTATTAGTTAGAAGCCATCAGAATAGAAACAACGAAAATGCAATACTGATAGGACATCTAGGGTCAATCTGGGCCGGAATTCCTATGTTTTCTTTATAAGAATCATATAGAAGATTTAGTGTATGCCTAAGGAGAGGAAGTTCATGCAATTACCAACATAGAGGCAGAGGAAATTGCTATCAGGGAAGCAATATACCATTCTGTCTCTATGTGGATTTACAAGGTAAGAGTGGAAACTAACTCGCTAGTTCTAGTTAAAATTCTTTCAGGGGACTGGGAGATTCCATGGCACAGAACAAATCTAGTTTGGGATATCATGAAATTAGCACAGATAAACCCATGTGATGCTTTCACACATCTAAAAAGAAGTAAACATACTAGCAAATTACATTGCAAATGTAGATTTCTAGAGAAAGAAAGAATCATTTGTACTACATTAACAATATTACCGACTTAAACAAAATAGATTTTGAATTCAGACAAGCAAAAAATGCCCAACTTGAGGATAAAAACTAGAAAGATAAAACAGAACATCAGGGAAGGGGAGGAAGACATCATCATAGGACTATAGGTGAAGGACTCAACTCATGCTTCAAGATAGATTCAAATCATAACGTCATAGATATTACATCAATTATAGAGGTGTAAGTAAATCAAGCTAGAAAGGTACTAGAGAAGAAAAATGGTAAATAATTATATTGACACAAAAGGTTCTTGGATGTGTGAGATCCAAAAGAGGAACACTCTCACATAAATCACCAGATATATATACAATAAAAGAAAGACAAAAGATCCTTACCGATTTGAAGCGAAAAATCTCCTCAGAGTTGCTACGACATTTACTACAACATCAAAGGCAACTTAGTAATGAACTAATAGAAGGAAGATGATGCAGAGGAGAATAAGGTATCACCAACTAGAAGTAAAGCACAACTCTAAAACCATCATTGTAGATCTGAAGCTTTCATCATATTTCAAAGTCTGGAGTCCAATAGAAAATCCTTGGTTTCCATACCTGATTCGGGTGTGGACCAATGTGATATTATGTTGGAAGTTTCTAGATAGGATCAAACTTTATTTGTTTTTAATTTTGCCTATTTCTAGTTGGGCTAGTCACTTTTGGGACGGCCTTTTGATGGACCTTTGTCTTGTTAATAAATAAAAGGCCTAATAGACCATAAATTTTTTTACCTAATAACATTTTTAAAAATAAATAAAGAGAACTTTTGAATTTCGTAGTCTTCAACTAATGATATATTTAATGTATCAAAACTTTATTTAATTTTGCGATCTTAACATGCCATATGGGATGTTAAAAATAAAGAGTTACCAAATTAGAAAAGAGACAGTTTTTTTCAAATAGACAAAAAAGAATTTAAGACAAACAAATAGATACAGAGAATACTCGTTTTGAGTCTCCACCTTATCATAAAAACTATATCATCTATCTTTCGTGAAAAACTATGATCTTATGAAACTCTATTAATTCAAGAAAAGAAATATGGGTATTGATAAGCATGTAATGAACCTTAAATAGTCAATTATGCATAATAGATAAATAATATAGTGTAAAATAAACAAAGTGGTGTATTATTTTTTATATTGCTTTAAGTGGCACATTTTATTCAAAAAATATAATGTTTCATTTACTTCGGAATTCAAAGTCATGATAAATATTTCTTTCACTATTATTTATTTTTAATTATTTTTTATTTGTTTACGAAGTAAATTACTTTTATATTTAAAAGTTACAGGAAAAAAAGATTATTACTTTTCAGATATAATAAAACTAAATAAATTAGTTTTTACATTTCTCATTTGAAAGAAAACCTATATTTTCTGGATATTAAACTTCAAAGTAGAGTACCATTTATCAGGAAAATATGTTTAATCTATTTTCTAACCAACCATTTTTTATCCAATTTACTTTAATCCTATGAATGATGAGTGAGTTGAATTATTACCCACTTATGTTATAATCTTTCTAATCCACCCAAATTTAATCCAACCCACCCATTTTCCATCACTACTCTCGATTATCTGCTATTGGCTCTCCTTTTTCATTTTTTTTTATTATTAAACCTTATCTGCATTGATCATTTATGACCTTTTCCACTTAAAAATATCTTTTATCCACATAATCATTATGACATGTTAAAAATTACATAATTTAAAAGCTCCTTTCATTTTTTAGATTTCATGTTGGGTCAAATTATAATAGTAAAATATTTTTGACTAGGACATATGAAAGAAATTACATAGTATTTTTTGTCTAGGCTAAGATTTGAACCCGAGATCTCATAGCTCTTAATCAACTTCATTGTCTACTTGGCCACAACTTTGGAATTTGTGTGCAACTCACTTAACTCATTCTTAGGTCAGTTCTAAGTAGTTTTATTTTCTTATGTATTTCTTATTTTCAAAATTTCTCCCCCTTTATTTTGTAATGTAATTGTTGATTCACTTGATGAACTGCATTAGACATTTTGCAGTTCTCACTACAAAAAATCCTTGAATTGCTAACAATATTATCCGTTGGTAAATTGATTAAATTGGTTGGTAAATGATTTTTTCAACCTAATACCAACTAATATTAGTTTGTTGCTAAAAAGCTCGTTGGTAAATTTTACCAACCCATTTCAGTTAGTTGGTAATATTACTGACTAAAAATCAGTTGAAAAACACATTAAAAAATTGTTGGTAATTGTTGAAACATGGCCTTAGAATTTTTGTTGGTAAATTCATCAACCAATTTTTTGTTGGCATATTGTTGGTAAGTTTACTAACGAAGAGAAAAAACAGTTAGTAAATTTGGTTCTTCATTATTCAATTTGGTTAGTGATATGTTGGAAAATATAGTAAAAAATATAAAACGTTGTTAGTATTTCGTTAGCACTTTTCTAACAAATAACAACTTGGTTGGTAAGTTCGATAGTTAATTCGCCAAAATACATTGGTAATCAGTTAGCAATTTCAATTAAGAAAAAAAATGTGTTGGTCTTTCGTTGGTAAATTATCAACGGATTTAAATCCGTTAGTAAGTATGACTATCTACTTTTGTAACTTTCGTTATTAATTGGTTAGTATTTTCGAAACACAAAAATGCTCATTAGTAACTTGTTAGGAAGTTTACTAACTGATTGTTATTTTGTTGGTAATATATATCATTTATGTTCGATATTCGATCAGTGATTGATTGGTAATATATAATTCAATATTACTGACTAATGATAATTCGATAGTAAAATTTCACTTTATATATTTACATCAATAAATATCTTTTACGAATCTTAAAGAGCCCAGAAACATAATAAAAAGGGTAATTCTTTGACAAGTTATAACTTGAAATTAGCAATGCAAATCCTAACAAAAAGAGTTCAAAATAAATCCAAATATGGAAACAAACAAAGAAAAATATGCCTAAGATAGTTTTGAAATTTTAAATGACCCATATTGTTATGTGATGATGAGTCATGTCTAAGCTAATTTGGTGTATCAAAGGGTGGTGTACCATGGGGTGGTTTAGGTAAGCCAGCTATGAGGATAGGCAAATGTTCTTGGAGAATCTTATCAACTTGCTCTTGCATTTCTAGATGCATTTCGTGTTTCTTTCTTCACGCAATTCTTCTCTCATATCTTCTCTCATCTCATCCTTCATCTCCTCCTTCATTTCTTGAACGTACTCCTTCACTCGAGTATCAAAATCAAAATCTTGAGATTGAGTAGTTGAAGCAGATGACGAACCAACGTTCTCATAGAAAGCTGCTTGAGAACCAAGACCATATATACATGCCTTCTTAACCCCACCCACTTCACCCATGTAAGCCTTCGAAAAATCAATTGTCGGAGACTCGCCAGATTCATCTACAAGCTGAGATGCAGACGTGATCTTAGAGATTACAGCATCCTGGAAAAATAAAACATATGATATTACGTTAAGAAAAAATTACTAGCAATTATAAAGATACAACACAATTGATATTAGTTGACAGTCTTTGTCCCCGACAGTACCTCCTCCACCACACTTACCATTTCTACAGCTGCAATTAGTATTTATTTTGACACAACTACAGGTAGGTCAATTTCATTATATAAAAATAGCCTTCTTGGTCCTATTGTTTCTGTCCAAATTACAAATTATCTCCTCCCAATTGTGTCTAAAGTTGATCATTTGAAACTTGCATTTTTCTACTTCATTTAGATTAAAAAGAAATGTTGGACAAAAAAGAGGTTGAACAGAGACAAAGAACTGGAAATCTGCCCTAATTGCTAATGTTATTGGGGATATACCTGGGTACAACTATATGAATAGGTTTATAACTCAAAATTGAACATAGGTGACTAAGCTGCCGATATAACTTCATTATGAAGACTACTATATAGTGAGGTTCCAAAACATGATGGATAACAAACAACAACAACATGCCCAGTGAGATCCCACTAGGTGGGGTCTGGGGAGGGTAAATTGTACGCAGACCTTGCCACTACCTCGTGGAGGTAGAGAGGCTGTTTCCGAGAGACCCTCAGCTCAAGAACAACAAATCTAAGTGACAGGAGAGATATAAATAAAACATAACAGCCAATACAAACGATAGCGTATAATCAACAAATGAGACAGTAACAACAAGAAAGTAATGCGATGCGTGAAACGCAGTAAACAACATAAGGCTAGGTCTACTCCAAATGCTAACAACCCATACCCTTGCAAGGGAAGACAACACGCTAGCCCTACTAACCTACAACCTTAATACGAGACCTCCACTCCTTCCTATCTAGAGTCATGTCCTCGGTA
>NW_006239337.1:277551-277777 GCF_000226075.1 Solanum tuberosum | reverse complement strand
ACCTCCAGAGGACATTCCTCGGTACTTTGTCATAGGCCTTTTCAAGGTCAATGAACACCGTATGAAGGTCTCTCTTCCTTTCTCTATATTTTTCTATCAGTCTACGCATAAGATGAATGGCTTCGGTAGGCGAACGTCCCGGCATGAATCCAAACTGATTCTCAGAGATGGACACCCCTCTTCTCACCCTCATCTCCACCACTCTCTCCCAAATCTTCATAGTATG
>NW_006239337.1:269961-275760 GCF_000226075.1 Solanum tuberosum | reverse complement strand
AGCGACTAGTTTCAGAGCAAAAAGGGAGAGAAAAAGGATAGATAGAACCTGGTCGGTGAAGATGGAGGGTTTCGGTGATCTATGGGTCCTTTTCCGGCCCGATCTGGTTGATCTCCGGCGACACACAGTAGCACTGCCGTCTCCCTTCTGGACTGGTCGCCGGGGAAGATAGATGAGTTCGCCGGAGAAACTGAAGAATGTTCTTACCTTCGCCGGGGTTTGCTGTTCGCCGCTCGCTGGTCCGAGCAGCTGGAGCTGCTGCTCGTTGTTATCGTCCTCACTGGAGCTTAGGAGGAGAGAGAGAAAGAGGCTCACCGGTCGGAGCCGGTCCTCGCGTTGCTTCTGGCCGGCGCAGCCTTCGATTTCGGCCGGAAAATACCAGAGAGAGAGAGAGAGAAGGAAGAGAGAGAGAAGAGAGAAGATGACACCAAGGTCAAAAATCCAAAACATGATGGATATGCAGGAAATTATGTGTACATGATCATATTCTATAAATAACATGCCAATAATCCTAAAATATTGGTCCCCAACGTTTGATCTCAAGCAAGGAAGATCATCAAAGCATCATTCGGTCAAGAAAGCAAGATCACCAAAGCATCATTCAGACAAGCAAGCAAGATAATCAAAGCACCTTTCAGGTTTTAGAATAAATGGGTAAACCATTCTCAACTCATGCCTATAAGTAATGCTAGTTGGAGGATCAGATAAGCTAAGGGAAAAATGAAAGCAATGTTGAAGAAATTGAAGCAGCTCAAATCTCCATTTCGTCGACATCTCGATATTGAGCACTTCAAAGGGACTATTGTACAGATCATCAAAGCACCATTCAAATTTTACATTAAATGGGTAAATCATTATCAATTTATGTCTATAGTTAATGCTCACTGGAGGGCCAGCGAAGCTAGGGGAAGAATGAAAGCAATGTTGGAGAAATTGAAGCAGCTAAACTCTCAATTTCGTCGACATCTCAATTATAAGCACTTCAAAGGGATTACTGAAAAGATTGACAAAACTAGACTACATGTGGCACAACTGCAACACCAACTGAAACATAATTATAACGATATTCTTGCATCTGAAGAAAAGAAGGCTACAGAACAATTGAAAAAATTGCCACTCATTGAAAAAAGTATTATGAAACAATGATAAAGGGTAAATTGGATTAAACTAGGAGATGCAAATACCAAATATTTCTCTACACTAATGAAGGAGAAGATGCAACAAAAAATAAATAATAAAGTTGATTGCTTTAACTGGGCAAAAACTGACAGATACAACATACATTCAAATAGAGATTCTACAATTTTACAAATTCCTCATGGGCACTACAGCACATTCTCTGCCAACAATTAGTAAAGAAACAATGAGTAAAGGCCCAACACTGGATCGTCAACATTAGTTAGATATATGCAAGAGATATCACAAATGAAGAGATAGTAGAAAGACTTTAAGCAATAGAAGACGATAAATCCCCAGGAGTGGATGGCTTTAATGCACATTTTTACAAAGCAGCTTGGCCAATTATCAAAAAAGACATGTGTTTAGTTGTTCATGAGTTCTTTAAAACATCCAAATTTCATAAACAAGTCAATTGCGCTACTATATCCTTACTGCCTAAGGTCACTCAACCTATGACACTTAAAGAATATAGACCAATAGCTTGTTGTACAGTGTTATACAAGGTGATCTCAAAGGTGCTAACAGTTAGAATGAAGAATATCATGCCCATTATCATTAGTGAATCTCAAGTAAGGTTTATTTTAGAGAGAAGGATACCAGATAATATAATAATGGCTCATGAACTTATCCAAAGCTATTCTAGAAAGCTAGTATCCCCTAGAAGTATGCTTAAGGTAAACCTACATAAAGCTTACGACTCTATCGAATGAATTTTTATTGAACAAATATTAGTGGAATTAAAGTTTCCAACAAAGTTCATATAGTGTATAATGAGTTGTGTGAATTTAGTTACCTACTCAATCAACATCAATGGAATAGTAATAGAGCCTTTTAAAGCAGCTAAAGGATTGAGATAAGGATATCATTTGTCTCCATATCTCTTTGCAATAGCAATGGAGTATATGGGAAGACAACTGAATGAGTTAGGTAGCAACAAGCAGTTCAATTTTCATCCAAAATGTGCTAGAGTGAAGCTACCTTACCTAGATTTTGTAGATGATTTATTGTTATTTGCAAGAGGGGACAAAAGATCAATTCAGTTGTTATATGACAAGTTTATGATATTTTCTTATGCTTCAGGGTTTCAAGCCAACCTAAACAAGAGGAACATTTATTTTGGAGGGGTTGCCAGAGAAGAAAATGAGTTTATTATCCAACAACTTGATATTCCTATTGAAGAACTTTCATTCAGATATCTAGGTATACCACTAACTACTAAGAAGCTGAGTGTATTATAGTTGCAGGCTTTGATAGTAAAAATAGTATCAAAATCACTTCTTGGACAGCCACAAAACTGTCCTATGTAGGGAGGGTACACTTAGTAATGACAGTGGTGAATGAGATTCAAACTTACTGAGCACAAATTTTCCTCATCCCAGCAAAATTACTTCAAATTCTAGAAGCATATCGTATAAGTTAAATTTGGTCGGGTACAAATAAAATTACTAAAAGGGTCTTAGTCTCTTGATGCAAAATGTGCCTACCAAAAGCAGTATGTGGATTACATCTATTTGATCTCAGAATCTGGAAAAAGTGACAGTAACTAAAATGTGTTGGGACTTAGCAAACGAGCAAGATAGATCATATGTAAGACGGAAAAATGCTTATTATATGAAAGGGAGAAAAATTGAGAATTTTCCTACACCACAACATGCTAGCTGGATGGTAAGGAAGATCCTAGATTCTAGAGGAACAATGCAACAAATCCAAGGAAAACCACCTTTCGTCAAGAGCATGATAAATTTTATCTATTTGCAACTCCTAGAAACTCACCCTAAAGTCCCTTGGAAACACTTGATATTTGCACATGAAGCTAGACCAAAAGCTATATTTACAATATGGTGCAACTTCATGGTCATTTGAATTCAACAGATAGACTAACAAATTGGGGAATAGATGTGGATCAAGAATGGCATATGTATGGAAAGTCACAAGATACCAATGAACATCTATTTATAGATTGTGAATATGCAAGGATATTGATGACTAGACTATTGTAGTGGCTAAAAGTTAAAGACAGTGAACCTCAAGGATGTCCAACAGGAAAAACTACTTCAGCAAAGATCATGAAAATGGTCTGTACTGAATTCATTCATGTCGTCTGGACTGAGGGAAATTTCACCAAAGTGTTTGAGTAGAAACAAAGAGATATAAACAGTTTAGCAAGAGAAATAGATTGTAATTGCAAAGAGCTTCAAGAAAACAGAGTACTATATTCCAACAGTTAAATATTATAGTGTATTTATCATACATAGGTATCTCGCAAAAAGATTACCTAAAGGAGCAATTTTTTTATATATCAAGACAACAAACTGGGATGTAGTTATGTTGTGGTGCTTGAATTCCCTACTTGGTGATTAATACAGGTTATTAGTTATCAAAAAATATGTTGGTTATGAACTTCTTGACATACATCTTCTCAATACCATACTTTATCCCACATCTTACTCACCAAATTTTCCAAGTAGTTATGATAGGAATAATTTTAGAGATCAAAGCAATCATAGAATTATGGATTCAGAATTCCCATCAGTAAACTAAAATTCATAGTAGGATAAGCTTACCAATGAATACTAAATAAGCCACATACGATATTACACAGTTTCTGGGCAAGCACACAATTATAGAATGAGGAGCATCAATATATATATATATATATATATATATATACACATATATATATTGAAAATTAATTGAAAATTAGTTGAAAATTAATTTATCGACAACCACAACCTTGTTTGCAATTAACATTATCATTCCCTCATCAATGTCTTAAAAGCTTAATCAATTTTCAGCCACACACAAATTAGCTTAATATACCCTGCCCCTCTCAAAAGAAAAAGAAATTATTTCCACAAACGCTTGTAAACATATTATAAAATGATATACACTAATAAAATAATTATAAAAACTATTTTTAATGTGCATTAACTACTAACCTAGTAAGCATAGTAACTAACAAACTATCACATATCATTATAATATTGTTAGTATGTATACCAAATTAAAAATATTTAATTTATATACATTGATATCGTATTAAAAGACTTACATGTAGAAGTGTAATTTTTCTTAGGGTAAAATGACTAGTTCACGAATGGAAGAAAGATAGAAGGTGTGAAAGCATTAGTCCTTTCTAGGGAATTACCAACAACAAACAAAAACAACAACACCTCAATTCCAAAATAGTTGGAATTGCCTATACAGACTTTCCATATTCAATCTACACTATTTCATCCTAAAATTCTGAAAATTTTCAATCAAAGGCAAATTAGGAACTCTCTAATGCTAGACATTATAATAATTAACTAGTTTACACTAGCCATCCAACATAGTAATCCTTCCTACTCCTATATGAAATAAGGGTTGAAAGTCATGGGCGAACTTTGTCACACTCCAAAAACTCGAGCCGTGATGACACCTACCATAACCCACCAGTAGTGTCACTATCCGACTTTCTGAGTCATGATGGCACCTTCTAAAACCCATTAGTAGGTAAGTCGACTCGTACCCAGAACAACACATAGTGGGTACAAGGGTGGAACTATACATAAAATAATACTAACAATAAGACAAGACAAAAATGTAAAGCAGACAAAACACTATATACAAAGGAAACCCTCCCATAACCTGGAAGTCACGAGTACAGAGCTATCTAGCAAGATAAATACAAGTCCTAAAAGTGGACCACAACAAGTCATCTCAAAGGAAAAAGACAAGCTAACTTATGTCAGGATGCCAAGTGCTCACCCTCGTTTCCGATATCCCAAAGCTATAAAAGATGGCATGAACGATCATCGTTGATAGCTCGTACTAGGACTTGCATAACGAAAAGATGCAGAGTATAGCATAAGTACCATAACAAGGTAGTAAGTAGGCATCATAGGCCAACTGAGCAAAAAAGATAAAAATAGTCAGAAAAATACGATCTAGACACAAACAAAGGTCAAAGTGGATATGAAAAGAAGGCACACAAGCATACCAAAAATGAATCTAAGTACAACTAAACTAAACCTAGTTGGACCCCATAAACCCAGAAGGTACACTCGTGTGAAAGCTTAAATAAAATCCAGAAGGACCCCCATAAGACCGACAAGCACACTGTGAGAAATATATGGGAAAAATATTATTGAATTGTGTATCTAAATTGTTACACTGAGACCCTATTTATAGACAGTATATTAGAATCATTTTCCAACTAGGATTCCTATTCTTATTCCTATTACTATTCCTATTTAAAGTAGGAAATACTTATTTCTATTCTAACACTCCCCCTCAAGCTGGTGCATACAAATCATATGTACCTAGCTTGTTACAAATGTAATTAATACGAGGACCTGTGAGGGACTTCGTGAAGATATCTGCAAGCTGATCATTTGACTTCACGAATTTCGTAACAATATCTCCTAAGAGTATCTTTTCTCTGACAAAGTGACAGTCAATCTCAATGTGCTTAGTCCTTTCATGAAACACTTGATTTGATGCGATATGAAGAGCCGCTTGATTTTCACACACAAGTTCCATTTGATCAATTTTGCCAAATTTTAGTTCTCCCAGCAACTGTTTGATCTAAACTAGCTCACAAGTTGTTGTCGCCATTGCTTGATATTTTGATTCCGT